>NW_027455536.1:0-300000 GCF_040206685.1 Ascaphus truei
TAAGTCCCTCGGGAAGAGTGAAAGACGCGCACGTTCATTTTCAGAGCTCCTAGACCTTCCTATAAGAAGTTAGCCAAAAAGTAGCTTCGAAAAACGCTTAGGTTAAGTTTCAGAGTTGCTTCTAATGTACCAAAGCTGGACTTAGACATAATTTCACTCTCACAACATTATGGCTGGTTGGAGACAGTCCGAACCACAAGTACCGGGTCCATGGTTCTGGCCGTATACTGGGGGGACGGGGACGACTCCCATTAACCCCTGACTATACCGGGGATACGCTTATCACAATGCCTTTCTGGTCTGTGCTGAAGCAGGGCATTCTGGCAGCCAAGTGGCTTGACCTTTATTAGTGAGCCTGGTTACCCCCTCTCGGAACCACAGACTTAGAAATCGCCAGCTCATATACAGTGCATAAAATATATTTATATATATACCCTTATACACCATTTAATAAAAAATATCACAAAATTCTTCTAAGTCCCTCGGGAAGAGTGAAAGACGCGCACGTTCATTTTCAGAGCTCCTAGACCTTCCTATAAGAAGTTAGCCAAAAAGTAGCTTCGAAAAACGCTTAGGTTAAGTTTCAGAGTTGCTTCTAATGTACCAAAGCTGGACTTAGACATAATTTCACTCTCACAACATTATGGCTGGTTGGAGAGAGTCCGAACCACAAGTACCGGGTCCATGGTTCTGGCCGTATACTGGGGGGACGGGGACGACTCCCATTAACCCCTGACTATACCGGGGATACGCTTATCACAATGCCTTTCTGGTCTGTGCTGAAGCAGGGCATTCTGGCAGCCAAGTGGCTTGACCTTTATTAGTGAGCCTGGTTACCCCCTCTCGGAACCACAGACTTAGAAATCGCCAGCTCATATACAGTGCATAAAATATATTTATATATATACCCTTATACACCATTTTAATAAAAAATATCACAAAATTCTTCTAAGTCCCTCGGAAGAGTGAAAGACGCGCACGTTCATTTTCAGAGCTCCTAGACCTTCCTATAAGAAGTTAGCCAAAAAGTAGCTTCGAAAAACGCTTAGGTTAAGTTTCAGAGTTGCTTCTAATGTACCAAAGCTGGACTTAGACATAATTTCACTCTCACAACATTATGGCTGGTTGGAGACAGTCCGAACCACAAGTACCGGGTCCATGGTTCTGGCCGTATACTGGGGGGGCGGGGACGACTCCCATTAACCCCTGACTATACCGGGGATACGCTTATCACAATGCCTTTCTGGTCTGTGCTGAAGCACGGCATTCTGGCAGCCAAGTGGCTTGACCTTTATTAGTGAGCCTGGTTACCCCCTCTCGGAACCACAGACTTAGAAATCGCCAGCTCATATACAGTGCATAAAATATATTTATATATATACCCTTATACACCATTTTAATAAAAAATATCCCAAAATTCTTCTAAGTCCCTCGGGAAGAGTGAAAGACGCGCACGTTCATTTTCAGAGCTCCTAGACCTTCCTATAAGAAGTTAGCCAAAAAGTAGCTTCGAAAAACGCTTAGGTTAAGTTTCAGAGTTGCTTCTAATGTACCAAAGCTGGACTTAGACATAATTTCACTCTCACAACATTATGGCTGGTTGGAGACAGTCCGAACCACAAGTACCGGGTCCATGGTTCTGGCCGTATACTGGGGGGACGGGGACGACTCCCATTAACCCCTGACTATACCGGGGATACGCTTATCACAATGCCTTTCTGGTCTGTGCTGAAGCAGGGCATTCTGGCAGCCAAGTGGCTTGACCTTTATTAGTGAGCCTGGTTACCCCCTCTCGGAACCACAGACTTAGAAATCGCCAGCTCATATACAGTGCATAAAATATATTTATATATATACCCTTATACACCATTTAATAAAAAATATCACAAAATTCTTCTAAGTCCCTCGGGAAGAGTGAAAGACGCGCACGTTCATTTTCAGAGCTCCTAGACCTTCCTATAAGAAGTTAGCCAAAAAGTAGCTTCGAAAAACGCTTAGGTTAAGTTTCAGAGTTGCTTCTAATGTACCAAAGCTGGACTTAGACATAATTTCACTCTCACAACATTATGGCTGGTTGGAGAGAGTCCGAACCACAAGTACCGGGTCCATGGTTCTGGCCGTATACTGGGGGGACGGGGACGACTCCCATTAACCCCTGACTATACCGGGGATACGCTTATCACAATGCCTTTCTGGTCTGTGCTGAAGCAGGGCATTCTGGCAGCCAAGTGGCTTGACCTTTATTAGTGAGCCTGGTTACCCCCTCTCGGAACCACAGACTTAGAAATCGCCAGCTCATATACAGTGCATAAAATATATTTATATATATACCCTTATACACCATTTTAATAAAAAATATCACAAAATTCTTCTAAGTCCCTCGGGAAGAGTGAAAGACGCGCACGTTCATTTTCAGAGCTCCTAGACCTTCCTATAAGAAGTTAGCCAAAAAGTAGCTTCGAAAAACGCTTAGGTTAAGTTTCAGAGTTGCTTCTAATGTACCAAAGCTGGACTTAGACATAATTTCACTCTCACAACATTATGGCTGGTTGGAGACAGTCCGAACCACAAGTACCGGGTCCATGGTTCTGGCCGTATACTGGGGGGACGGGGACGACTCCCATTAACCCCTGACTATACCGGGGATACGCTTATCACAATGCCTTTCTGGTCTGTGCTGAAGCAGGGCATTCTGGCAGCCAAGTGGCTTGACCTTTATTAGTGAGCCTGGTTACCCCCTCTCGGAACCACAGACTTAGAAATCGCCAGCTCATATACAGTGCATAAAATATATTTATATATATACCCTTATACACCATTTAATAAAAAATATCACAAAATTCTTCTAAGTCCCTCGGGAAGAGTGAAAGACGCGCACGTTCATTTTCAGAGCTCCTAGACCTTCCTATAAGAAGTTAGCCAAAAAGTAGCTTCGAAAAACGCTTAGGTTAAGTTTCAGAGTTGCTTCTAATGTACCAAAGCTGGACTTAGACATAATTTCACTCTCACAACATTATGGCTGGTTGGAGAGAGTCCGAACCACAAGTACCGGGTCCATGGTTCTGGCCGTATACTGGGGGGACGGGGACGACTCCCATTAACCCCTGACTATACCGGGGATACGCTTATCACAATGCCTTTCTGGTCTGTGCTGAAGCAGGGCATTCTGGCAGCCAAGTGGCTTGACCTTTATTAGTGAGGCCTGGTTACCCCCTCTCGGAACCACAGACTTAGAAATCGCCAGCTCATATAC
Organism: Ascaphus truei; assembly: GCF_040206685.1. NCBI lineage: Eukaryota > Metazoa > Chordata > Amphibia > Anura > Ascaphidae > Ascaphus > Ascaphus truei. The sequence goes on from NW_027455536.1 coordinate 3,254, forward strand.
AGTGCATAAAATATATTTATATATATACCCTTATACACCATTTTAATAAAAAATATCACAAAATTCTTCTAAGTCCCTCGGGAAGAGTGAAAGACGCGCACGTTCATTTTCAGAGCTCCTAGACCTTCCTATAAGAAGTTAGCCAAAAAGTAGCTTCGAAAAACGCTTAGGTTAAGTTTCAGAGTTGCTTCTAATGTACCAAAGCTGGACTTAGACATAATTTCACTCTCACAACATTATGGCTGGTTGGAGACAGTCCGAACCACAAGTACCGGGTCCATGGTTCTGGCCGTATACTGGGGGGGCGGGGACGACTCCCATTAACCCCTGACTATACCGGGGATACGCTTATCACAATGCCTTTCTGGTCTGTGCTGAAGCACGGCATTCTGGCAGCCAAGTGGCTTGACCTTTATTAGTGAGCCTGGTTACCCCCCTCTCGGAACCACAGACTTAGAAATCGCCAGCTCATATACAGTGCATAAAATATATTTATATATATACCCTTATACACCATTTTAATAAAAAATATCCCAAAATTCTTCTAAGTCCCTCGGGAAGAGTGAAAGACGCGCACGTTCATTTTCAGAGCTCCTAGACCTTCCTATAAGAAGTTAGCCAAAAAGTAGCTTCGAAAAACGCTTAGGTTAAGTTTCAGAGTTGCTTCTAATGTACCAAAGCTGGACTTAGACATAATTTCACTCTCACAACATTATGGCTGGTTGGAGACAGTCCGAACCACAAGTACCGGGTCCATGGTTCTGGCCGTATACTGGGGGGACGGGACGACTCCCATTAACCCCTGACTATACCGGGGATACGCTTATCACAATGCCTTTCTGGTCTGTGCTGAAGCAGGGCATTCTGGCAGCCAAGTGGCTTGACCTTTATTAGTGAGCCTGGTTACCCCCTCTCGGAACCACAGACTTAGAAATCGCCAGCTCATATACAGTGCATAAAATATATTTATATATATACCCTTATACACCATTTAATAAAAAATATCACAAAATTCTTCTAAGTCCCTCGGGAAGAGTGAAAGACGCGCACGTTCATTTTCAGAGCTCCTAGACCTTCCTATAAGAAGTTAGCCAAAAAGTAGCTTCGAAAAACGCTTAGGTTAAGTTTCAGAGTTGCTTCTAATGTACCAAAGCTGGACTTAGACATAATTTCACTCTCACAACATTATGGCTGGTTGGAGAGAGTCCGAACCACAAGTACCGGGTCCATGGTTCTGGCCGTATACTGGGGGGACGGGGACGACTCCCATTAACCCCTGACTATACCGGGGATACGCTTATCACAATGCCTTTCTGGTCTGTGCTGAAGCAGGGCATTCTGGCAGCCAAGTGGCTTGACCTTTATTAGTGAGCCTGGTTACCCCCTCTCGGAACCACAGACTTAGAAATCGCCAGCTCATATACAGTGCATAAAATATATTTATATATATACCCTTATACACCATTTTAATAAAAAATATCACAAAATTCTTCTAAGTCCCTCGGGAAGAGTGAAAGACGCGCACGTTCATTTTCAGAGCTCCTAGACCTTCCTATAAGAAGTTAGCCAAAAAGTAGCTTCGAAAAACGCTTAGGTTAAGTTTCAGAGTTGCTTCTAATGTACCAAAGCTGGACTTAGACATAATTTCACTCTCACAACATTATGGCTGGTTGGAGAGAGTCCGAACCACAAGTACCGGGTCCATGGTTCTGGCCGTATACTGGGGGGACGGGGACGACTCCCATTAACCCCTGACTATACCGGGGATACGCTTATCACAATGCCTTTCTGGTCTGTGCTGAAGCAGGGCATTCTGGCAGCCAAGTGGCTTGACCTTAATTAGTGAGCCTGGTTACCCCCTCTCGGAACCACAGACTTAGAAATCGCCAGCTCATATACAGTGCATAAAATATATTTATATATATACCCTTATACACCATTTAATAAAAAATATCACAAAATTCTTCTAAGACCCTCGGGAAGAGTGAAAGACGCGCACGTTCATTTTCAGAGCTCCTAGACCTTCCTATAAGAAGTTAGCCAAAAAGTAGCTTCGAAAAACGCTTAGGTTAAGTTTCAGAGTTGCTTCTAATGTACCAAAGCTGGACTTAGACATAATTTCACTCTCACAACATTATGGCTGGTTGGAGACAGTCCGAACCACAAGTACCGGGTCCATGGTTCTGGCCGTATACTGGGGGGGCGGGGACGACTCCCATTAACCCCTGACTATACCGGGGATACGCTTATCACAATGCCTTTCTGGTCTGTGCTGAAGCAGGGCATTCTGGCAGCCAAGTGGCTTGACCTTTATTAGTGAGCCTGGTTACCCCCTCTCGGAACCACAGACTTAGAAATCGCCAGCTCATATACAGTGCATAAAATATATTTATATATATACCCTTATACACCATTTAATAAAAAATATCACAAAATTCTTCTAAGACCCTCGGGAAGAGTGAAAGACGCGCACGTTCATTTTCAGAGCTCCTAGACCTTCCTATAAGAAGTTAGCCAAAAAGTAGCTTCGAAAAACGCTTAGGTTAAGTTTCAGAGTTGCTTCTAATGTACCAAAGCTGGACTTAGACATAATTTCACTCTCACAACATTATGGCTGGTTGGAGACAGTCCGAACCACAAGTACCGGGTCCATGGTTCTGGCCGTATACTGGGGGGGCGGGGACGACTCCCATTAACCCCCTGACTATACCGGGGATACGCTTATCACAATGCCCTTTCTGGTCTGTGCTGAAGCAGGGCATTCTGGCAGCCAAGTGGCTTGACCTTTATTAGTGAGCCTGGTTACCCCCTCTCGGAACCACAGACTTAGAAATCGCCAGCTCATATACAGTGCATAAAATATATTTATATATATACCCTTATACACCATTTTAATAAAAAATATCACAAATTTCTTCTAAGTCCCTCGGGAAGAGTGAAAGACGCGCACGTTCATTTTCAGAGCTCCTAGACCTTCCTATAAGAAGTTAGCCAAAAAGTAGCTTCGAAAAACGCTTAGGTTAAGTTTCAGAGTTGCTTCTAATGTACCAAAGCTGGACTTAGACATAATTTCACTCTCACAACATTATGGCTGGTTGGAGAGAGTCCGAACCACAAGTACCGGGTCCATGGTTCTGGCCGTATACTGGGGGGACGGGACGACTCCCATTAACCCCTGACTATACCGGGGATACGCTTATCACAATGCCTTTCTGGTCTGTGCTGAAGCAGGGCATTCTGGCAGCCAAGTGGCTTGACCTTTATTAGTGAGCCTGGTTACCCCCTCTCGGAACCACAGACTTAGAAATCGCCAGCTCATATACAGTGCATAAAATATATTTATATATATACCCTTATACACCATTTAATAAAAAATATCACAAAATTCTTCTAAGTCCCTCGGGAAGAGTGAAAGACGCGCACGTTCATTTTCAGAGCTCCTAGACCTTCCTATAAGAAGTTAGCCAAAAAGTAGCTTCGAAAAACGCTTAGGTTAAGTTTCAGAGTTGCTTCTAATGTACCAAAGCTGGACTTAGACATAATTTCACTCTCACAACATTATGGCTGGTTGGAGAGAGTCCGAACCACAAGTACCGGGTCCATGGTTCTGGCCGTATACTGGGGGGACGGGGACGACTCCCATTAACCCCTGACTATACCGGGGATACGCTTATCACAATGCCTTTCTGGTCTGTGCTGAAGCAGGGCATTCTGGCAGCCAAGTGGCTTGACCTTTATTAGTGAGCCTGGTTACCCCCTCTCGGAACCACAGACTTAGAAATCGCCAGCTCATATACAGTGCATAAAATATATTTATATATATACCCTTATACACCATTTAATAAAAAATATCACAAAATTCTTCTAAGACCCTCGGGAAGAGTGAAAGACGCGCACGTTCATTTTCAGAGCTCCTAGACCTTCCTATAAGAAGTTAGCCAAAAAGTAGCTTCGAAAAACGCTTAGGTTAAGTTTCAGAGTTGCTTCTAATGTACCAAAGCTGGACTTAGACATAATTTCACTCTCACAACATTATGGCTGGTTGGAGACAGTCCGAACCACAAGTACCGGGTCCATGGTTCTGGCCGTATACTGGGGGGGCGGGGACGACTCCCATTAACCCCTGACTATACCGGGGATACGCTTATCACAATGCCTTTCTGGTCTGTGCTGAAGCAGGGCATTCTGGCAGCCAAGTGGCTTGACCTTTATTAGTGAGCCTGGTTACCCCCTCTCGGAACCACAGACTTAGAAATCGCCAGCTCATATACAGTGCATAAAATATATTTATATATATACCCTTATACACCATTTAATAAAAAATATCACAAAATTCTTCTAAGACCCTCGGGAAGAGTGAAAGACGCGCACGTTCATTTTCAGAGCTCCTAGACCTTCCTATAAGAAGTTAGCCAAAAAGTAGCTTCGAAAAACGCTTAGGTTAAGTTTCAGAGTTGCTTCTAATGTACCAAAGCTGGACTTAGACATAATTTCACTCTCACAACATTATGGCTGGTTGGAGACAGTCCGAACCACAAGTACCGGGTCCATGGTTCTGGCCGTATACTGGGGGGACGGGGACGACTCCCATTAACCCCTGACTATACCGGGGATACGCTTATCACAATGCCTTTCTGGTCTGTGCTGAAGCAGGGCATTCTGGCAGCCAAGTGGCTTGACCTTTATTAGTGAGCCTGGTTACCCCCTCTCGGAACCACAGACTTAGAAATCGCCAGCTCATATACAGTGCATAAAATATATTTATATATATACCCTTATACACCATTTAATAAAAAATATCACAAAATTCTTCTAAGTCCCTCGGGAAGAGTGAAAGACGCGCACGTTCATTTTCAGAGCTCCTAGACCTTCCTATAAGAAGTTAGCCAAAAAGTAGCTTCGAAAAACGCTTAGGTTAAGTTTCAGAGTTGCTTCTAATGTACCAAAGCTGGACTTAGACATAATTTCACTCTCACAACATTATGGCTGGTTGGAGACAGTCCGAACCACAAGTACCGGGTCCATGGTTCTGGCCGTATACTGGGGGGGCGGGGACGACTCCCATTAACCCCTGACTATACCGGGGATACGCTTATCACAATGCCTTTCTGGTCTGTGCTGAAGCAGGGCATTCTGGCAGCCAAGTGGCTTGACCTTTATTAGTGAGCCTGGTTACCCCTCTCGGAACCACAGACTTAGAAATCGCCAGCTCATATACAGTGCATAAAATATATTTATATATATACCCTTATACACCATTTTAATAAAAAATATCACAAATTTCTTCTAAGTCCCTCGGGAAGAGTGAAAGACGCGCACGTTCATTTTCAGAGCTCCTAGACCTTCCTATAAGAAGTTAGCCAAAAAGTAGCTTCGATAAACGCTTAGGTTAAGTTTCAGAGTTGCTTCTAATGTACCAAAGCTGGACTTAGACATAATTTCACTCTCACAACATTATGGCTGGTTGGAGAGAGTCCGAACCACAAGTACCGGGTCCATGGTTCTGGCCGTATACTGGGGGGACGGGGACGACTCCCATTAACCCCTGACTATACCGGGGATACGCTTATCACAATGCCTTTCTGGTCTGTGCTGAAGCAGGGCATTCTGGCAGCCAAGTGGCTTGACCTTTATTAGTGAGCCTGGTTACCCCCTCTCGGAACCACAGACTTAGAAATCGCCAGCTCATATACAGTGCATAAAATATATTTATATATATACCCTTATACACCATTTAATAAAAAATATCACAAAATTCTTCTAAGTCCCTCGGGAAGAGTGAAAGACGCGCACGTTCATTTTCAGAGCTCCTAGACCTTCCTATAAGAAGTTAGCCAAAAAGTAGCTTCGAAAAACGCTTAGGTTAAGTTTCAGAGTTGCTTCTAATGTACCAAAGCTGGACTTAGACATAATTTCACTCTCACAACATTATGGCTGGTTGGAGAGAGTCCGAACCACAAGTACCGGGTCCATGGTTCTGGCCGTATACTGGGGGGACGGGGACGACTCCCATTAACCCCTGACTATACCGGGGATCCGCTTATCACAATGCCTTTCTGGTCTGTGCTGAAGCAGGGCATTCTGGCAGCCAAGTGGCTTGACCTTTATTAGTGAGCCTGGTTACCCCCTCTCGGAACCACAGACTTAGAAATCGCCAGCTCATATACAGTGCATAAAATATATTTATATATATACCCTTATACACCATTTTAATAAAAAATATCACAAAATTCTTCTAAGTCCCTCGGGAAGAGTGAAAGACGCGCACGTTCATTTTCAGAGCTCCTAGACCTTCCTATAAGAAGTTAGCCAAAAAGTAGCTTCGAAAAACGCTTAGGTTAAGTTTCAGAGTTGCTTCTAATGTACCAAAGCTGGACTTAGACATAATTTCACTCTCACAACATTATGGCTGGTTGGAGACAGTCCGAACCACAAGTACCGGGTCCATGGTTCTGGCCGTATACTGGGGGGGCGGGGACGACTCCCATTAACCCCTGACTATACCGGGGATACGCTTATCACAATGCCTTTCTGGTCTGTGCTGAAGCACGGCATTCTGGCAGCCAAGTGGCTTGACCTTTATTAGTGAGCCTGGTTACCCCCTCTCGGAACCACAGACTTAGAAATCGCCAGCTCATATACAGTGCATAAAATATATTTATATATATACCCTTATACACCATTTAATAAAAAATATCACAAAATTCTTCTAAGTCCCTCGGGAAGAGTGAAAGACGCGCACGTTCATTTTCAGAGCTCCTAGACCTTCCTATAAGAAGTTAGCCAAAAAGTAGCTTCGAAAAACGCTTAGGTTAAGTTTCAGAGTTGCTTCTAATGTACCAAAGCTGGACTTAGACATAATTTCACTCTCACAACATTATGGCTGGTTGGAGACAGTCCGAACCACAAGTACCGGGTCCATGGTTCTGGCCGTATACTGGGGGGACGGGGACGACTCCCATTAACCCCTGACTATACCGGGGATACGCTTATCACAATGCCTTTCTGGTCTGTGCTGAAGCAGGGCATTCTGGCAGCCAAGTGGCTTGACCTTTATTAGTGAGCCTGGTTACCCCCTCTCGGAACCACAGACTTAGAAATCGCCAGCTCATATACAGTGCATAAAATATATTTATATATATACCCTTATACACCATTTTAATAAAAAATATCACAAAATTCTTCTAAGTCCCTCGGGAAGAGTGAAAGACGCGCACGTTCATTTTCAGAGCTCCTAGACCTTCCTATAAGAAGTTAGCCAAAAAGTAGCTTCGAAAAACGCTTAGGTTAAGTTTCAGAGTTGCTTCTAATGTACCAAAGCTGGACTTAGACATAATTTCACTCTCACAACATTATGGCTGGTTGGAGACAGTCCGAACCACAAGTACCGGGTCCATGGTTCTGGCCGTATACTGGGGGGGCGGGGACGACTCCCATTAACCCCTGACTATACCGGGGATACGCTTATCACAATGCCTTTCTGGTCTGTGCTGAAGCACGGCATTCTGGCAGCCAAGTGGCTTGACCTTTATTAGTGAGCCTGGTTACCCCCTCTCGGAACCACAGACTTAGAAATCGCCAGCTCATATACAGTGCATAAAATATATTTATATATATACCCTTATACACCATTTAATAAAAAATATCACAAAATTCTTCTACTGTAAGTCCCTCGGGAAGAGTGAAAGACGCGCACGTTCATTTTCAGAGCTCCTAGACCTTCCTATAAGAAGTTAGCCAAAAAGTAGCTTCGAAAAACGCTTAGGTTAAGTTTCAGAGTTGCTTCTAATGTACCAAAGCTGGACTTAGACATAATTTCACTCTCACAACATTATGGCTGGTTGGAGACAGTCCGAACCACAAGTACCGGGTCCATGGTTCTGGCCGTATACTGGGGGGGCGGGGACGACTCCCATTAACCCCTGACTATACCGGGGATACGCTTATCACAATGCCTTTCTGGTCTGTGCTGAAGCAGGGCATTCTGGCAGCCAAGTGGCTTGACCTTTATTAGTGAGCCTGGTTACCCCCTCTCGGAACCACAGACTTAGAAATCGCCAGCTCATATACAGTGCATAAAATATATTTATATATATACCCTTATACACCATTTTAATAAAAAATATCACAAATTTCTTCTAAGTCCCTCGGGAAGAGTGAAAGACGCGCACGTTCATTTTCAGAGCTCCTAGACCTTCCTATAAGAAGTTAGCCAAAAAGTAGCTTCGAAAAACGCTTAGGTTAAGTTTCAGAGTTGCTTCTAATGTACCAAAGCTGGACTTAGACATAATTTCACTCTCACAACATTATGGCTGGTTGGAGAGAGTCCGAACCACAAGTACCGGGTCCATGGTTCTGGCCGTATACTGGGGGGACGGGGACGACTCCCATTAACCCCTGACTATACCGGGGATACGCTTATCACAATGCCTTTCTGGTCTGTGCTGAAGCAGGGCATTCTGGCAGCCAAGTGGCTTGACCTTTATTAGTGAGCCTGGTTACCCCCTCTCGGAACCACAGACTTAGAAATCGCCAGCTCATATACAGTGCATAAAATATATTTATATATATACCCTTATACACCATTTAATAAAAAATATCACAAAATTCTTCTAAGTCCCTCGGGAAGAGTGAAAGACGCGCACGTTCATTTTCAGAGCTCCTAGACCTTCCTATAAGAAGTTAGCCAAAAAGTAGCTTCGAAAAACGCTTAGGTTAAGTTTCAGAGTTGCTTCTAATGTACCAAAGCTGGACTTAGACATAATTTCACTCTCACAACATTATGGCTGGTTGGAGAGAGTCCGAACCACAAGTACCGGGTCCATGGTTCTGGCCGTATACTGGGGGGACGGGGACGACTCCCATTAACCCCTGACTATACCGGGGATACGCTTATCACAATGCCTTTCTGGTCTGTGCTGAAGCAGGGCATTCTGGCAGCCAAGTGGCTTGACCTTTATTAGTGAGCCTGGTTACCCCCTCTCGGAACCACAGACTTAGAAATCGCCAGCTCATATACAGTGCATAAAATATATTTATATATATACCCTTATACACCATTTTAATAAAAAATATCACAAAATTCTTCTAAGTCCCTCGGGAAGAGTGAAAGACGCGCACGTTCATTTTCAGAGCTCCTAGACCTTCCTATAAGAAGTTAGCCAAAAAGTAGCTTCGAAAAACGCTTAGGTTAAGTTTCAGAGTTGCTTCTAATGTACCAAAGCTGGACTTAGACATAATTTCACTCTCACAACATTATGGCTGGTTGGAGACAGTCCGAACCACAAGTACCGGGTCCATGGTTCTGGCCGTATACTGGGGGGGCGGGGACGACTCCCATTAACCCCTGACTATACCGGGGATACGCTTATCACAATGCCTTTCTGGTCTGTGCTGAAGCACGGCATTCTGGCAGCCAAGTGGCTTGACCTTTATTAGTGAGCCTGGTTACCCCCTCTCGGAACCACAGACTTAGAAATCGCCAGCTCATATACAGTGCATAAAATATATTTATATATATACCCTTATACACCATTTAATAAAAAATATCACAAAATTCTTCTAAGTCCCTCGGGAAGAGTGAAAGACGCGCACGTTCATTTTCAGAGCTCCTAGACCTTCCTATAAGAAGTTAGCCAAAAAGTAGCTTCGAAAAACGCTTAGGTTAAGTTTCAGAGTTGCTTCTAATGTACCAAAGCTGGACTTAGACATAATTTCACTCTCACAACATTATGGCTGGTTGGAGACAGTCCGAACCACAAGTACCGGGTCCATGGTTCTGGCCGTATACTGGGGGGACGGGGACGACTCCCATTAACCCCTGACTATACCGGGGATACGCTTATCACAATGCCTTTCTGGTCTGTGCTGAAGCAGGGCATTCTGGCAGCCAAGTGGCTTGACCTTTATTAGTGAGCCTGGTTACCCCCTCTCGGAACCACAGACTTAGAAATCGCCAGCTCATATACAGTGCATAAAATATATTTATATATATACCCTTATACACCATTTTAATAAAAAATATCACAAAATTCTTCTAAGTCCCTCGGGAAGAGTGAAAGACGCGCACGTTCATTTTCAGAGCTCCTAGACCTTCCTATAAGAAGTTAGCCAAAAAGTAGCTTCGAAAAACGCTTAGGTTAAGTTTCAGAGTTGCTTCTAATGTACCAAAGCTGGACTTAGACATAATTTCACTCTCACAACATTATGGCTGGTTGGAGACAGTCCGAACCACAAGTACCGGGTCCATGGTTCTGGCCGTATACTGGGGGGACGGGGACGACTCCCATTAACCCCTGACTATACCGGGGATACGCTTATCACAATGCCTTTCTGGTCTGTGCTGAAGCAGGGCATTCTGGCAGCCAAGTGGCTTGACCTTTATTAGTGAGCCTGGTTACCCCCTCTCGGAACCACAGACTTAGAAATCGCCAGCTCATATACAGTGCATAAAATATATTTATATATATACCCTTATACACCATTTTAATAAAAAATATCACAAAATTCTTCTAAGTCCCTCGGAAAGAGTGAAAGACGCGCACGTTCATTTTCAGAGCTCCTAGACCTTCCTATAAGAAGTTAGCCAAAAAGTAGCTTCGAAAAACGCTTAGGTTAAGTTTCAGAGTTGCTTCTAATGTACCAAAGCTGGACTTAGACATAATTTCACTCTCACAACATTATGGCTGGTTGGAGAGAGTCCGAACCACAAGTACCGGGTCCATGGTTCTGGCCGTATACTGGGGGGACGGGGACGACTCCCATTAACCCCTGACTATACCGGGGATACGCTTATCACAATGCCTTTCTGGTCTGTGCTGAAGCAGGGCATTCTGGCAGCCAAGTGTCTTGACCTTTATTAGTGAGCCTGGTTACCCCCTCTCGGAACCACAGACTTAGAAATCGCCAGCTCATATACAGTGCATAAAATATATTTATATATATACCCTTATACACCATTTTAATAAAAAATATCACAAAATTCTTCTAAGTCCCTCGGGAAGAGTGAAAGACGCGCACGTTCATTTTCAGAGCTCCTAGACCTTCCTATAAGAAGTTAGCCAAAAAGTAGCTTCGAAAAACGCTTAGGTTAAGTTTCAGAGTTGCTTCTAATGTACCAAAGCTGGACTTAGACATAATTTCACTCTCACAACATTATGGCTGGTTGGAGAGGGTCCGAACCACAAGTACCGGGTCCATGGTTCTGGCCGTATACTGGGGGGACGGGGACGACTCCCATTAACCCCTGACTATACCGGGGATACGCTTATCACAATGCCTTTCTGGTCTGTGCTGAAGCAGGGCATTCTGGCAGCCAAGTGGCTTGACCTTTATTAGTGAGCCTGGTTACCCCCTCTCGGAACCACAGACTTAGAAATCGCCAGCTCATATACAGTGCATAAAATATATTTATATATATACCCTTATACACCATTTTAATAAAAAATATCACAAATTTCTTCTAAGTCCCTCGGGAAGAGTGAAAGACGCGCACGTTCATTTTCAGAGCTCCTAGACCTTCCTATAAGAAGTTAGCCAAAAAGTAGCTTCGAAAAACGCTTAGGTTAAGTTTCAGAGTTGCTTCTAATGTACCAAAGCTGGACTTAGACATAATTTCACTCTCACAACATTATGGCTGGTTGGAGAGAGTCCGAACCACAAGTACCGGGTCCATGGTTCTGGCCGTATACTGGGGGGACGGGGACGACTCCCATTAACCCCTGACTATACCGGGGATACGCTTATCACAATGCCTTTCTGGTCTGTGCTGAAGCAGGGCATTCTGGCAGCCAAGTGGCTTGACCTTTATTAGTGAGCCTGGTTACCCCCTCTCGGAACCACAGACTTAGAAATCGCCAGCTCATATACAGTGCATAAAATATATTTATATATATACCCTTATACACCATTTAATAAAAAATATCACAAAATTCTTCTAAGTCCCTCGGGAAGAGTGAAAGACGCGCACGTTCATTTTCAGAGCTCCTAGACCTTCCTATAAGAAGTTAGCCAAAAAGTAGCTTCGAAAAACGCTTAGGTTAAGTTTCAGAGTTGCTTCTAATGTACCAAAGCTGGACTTAGACATAATTTCACTCTCACAACATTATGGCTGGTTGGAGACAGTCCGAACCACAAGTACCGGGTCCATGGTTCTGGCCGTATACTGGGGGGACGGGGACGACTCCCATTAACCCCTGACTATACCGGGGATACGCTTATCACAATGCCTTTCTGGTCTGTGCTGAAGCAGGGCATTCTGGCAGCCAAGTGGCTTGACCTTTATTAGTGAGCCTGGTTACCCCCTCTCGGAACCACAGACTTAGAAATCGCCAGCTCATATACAGTGCATAAAATATATTTATATATATACCCTTATACACCATTTTAATAAAAAATATCACAAAATTCTTCTAAGTCCCTCGGGAAGAGTGAAAGACGCGCACGTTCATTTTCAGAGCTCCTAGACCTTCCTATAAGAAGTTAGCCAAAAAGTAGCTTCGAAAAACGCTTAGGTTAAGTTTCAGAGTTGCTTCTAATGTACCAAAGCTGGACTTAGACATAATTTCACTCTCACAACATTATGGCTGGTTGGAGACAGTCCGAACCACAAGTACCGGGTCCATGGTTCTGGCCGTATACTGGGGGGGCGGGGACGACTCCCATTAACCCCTGACTATACCGGGGATACGCTTATCACAATGCCTTTCTGGTCTGTGCTGAAGCACGGCATTCTGGCAGCCAAGTGGCTTGACCTTTATTAGTGAGCCTGGTTACCCCCTCTCGGAACCACAGACTTAGAAATCGCCAGCTCATATACAGTGCATAAAATATATTTATATATATACCCTTATACACCATTTTAATAAAAAATATCACAAATTTCTTCTAAGTCCCTCGGGAAGAGTGAAAGACGCGCACGTTCATTTTCAGAGCTCCTAGACCTTCCTATAAGAAGTTAGCCAAAAAGTAGCTTCGAAAAACGCTTAGGTTAAGTTTCAGAGTTGCTTCTAATGTACCAAAGCTGGACTTAGACATAATTTCACTCTCACAACATTATGGCTGGTTGGAGAGAGTCCGAACCACAAGTACCGGGTCCATGGTTCTGGCCGTATACTGGGGGGACGGGGACGACTCCCATTAACCCCTGACTATACCGGGGATACGCTTATCACAATGCCTTTCTGGTCTGTGCTGAAGCAGGGCATTCTGGCAGCCAAGTGGCTTGACCTTTATTAGTGAGCCTGGTTACCCCCTCTCGGAACCACAGACTTAGAAATCGCCAGCTCATATACAGTGCATAAAATATATTTATATATATACCCTTATACACCATTTTAATAAAAAATATCACAAATTTCTTCTAAGTCCCTCGGGAAGAGTGAAAGACGCGCACGTTCATTTTCAGAGCTCCTAGACCTTCCTATAAGAAGTTAGCCAAAAAGTAGCTTCGAAAAACGCTTAGGTTAAGTTTCAGAGTTGCTTCTAATGTACCAAAGCTGGACTTAGACATAATTTCACTCTCACAACATTATGGCTGGTTGGAGAGAGTCCGAACCACAAGTACCGGGTCCATGGTTCTGGCCGTATACTGGGGGGACGGGGACGACTCCCATTAACCCCTGACTATACCGGGGATACGCTTATCACAATGCCTTTCTGGTCTGTGCTGAAGCAGGGCATTCTGGCAGCCAAGTGGCTTGACCTTTATTAGTGAGCCTGGTTACCCCCTCTCGGAACCACAGACTTAGAAATCGCCAGCTCATATACAGTGCATAAAATATATTTATATATATACCCTTATACACCATTTAATAAAAAATATCACAAAATTCTTCTAAGTCCCTCGGGAAGAGTGAAAGACGCGCACGTTCATTTTCAGAGCTCCTAGACCTTCCTATAAGAAGTTAGCCAAAAAGTAGCTTCGAAAAACGCTTAGGTTAAGTTTCAGAGTTGCTTCTAATGTACCAAAGCTGGACTTAGACATAATTTCACTCTCACAACATTATGGCTGGTTGGAGACAGTCCGAACCACAAGTACCGGGTCCATGGTTCTGGCCGTATACTGGGGGGACGGGGACGACTCCCATTAACCCCTGACTATACCGGGGATACGCTTATCACAATGCCTTTCTGGTCTGTGCTGAAGCAGGGCATTCTGGCAGCCAAGTGGCTTGACCTTTATTAGTGAGCCTGGTTACCCCCTCTCGGAACCACAGACTTAGAAATCGCCAGCTCATATACAGTGCATAAAATATATTTATATATATACCCTTATACACCATTTTAATAAAAAATATCACAAAATTCTTCTAAGTCCCTCGGGAAGAGTGAAAGACGCGCACGTTCATTTTCAGAGCTCCTAGACCTTCCTATAAGAAGTTAGCCAAAAAGTAGCTTCGAAAAACGCTTAGGTTAAGTTTCAGAGTTGCTTCTAATGTACCAAAGCTGGACTTAGACATAATTTCACTCTCACAACATTATGGCTGGTTGGAGACAGTCCGAACCACAAGTACCGGGTCCATGGTTCTGGCCGTATACTGGGGGGGCGGGGACGACTCCCATTAACCCCTGACTATACCGGGGATACGCTTATCACAATGCCTTTCTGGTCTGTGCTGAAGCACGGCATTCTGGCAGCCAAGTGGCTTGACCTTTATTAGTGAGCCTGGTTACCCCCTCTCGGAACCACAGACTTAGAAATCGCCAGCTCATATACAGTGCATAAAATATATTTATATATATACCCTTATACACCATTTAATAAAAAATATCACAAAATTCTTCTAAGACCCTCGGGAAGAGTGAAAGACGCGCACGTTCATTTTCAGAGCTCCTAGACCTTCCTATAAGAAGTTAGCCAAAAAGTAGCTTCGAAAAACGCTTAGGTTAAGTTTCAGAGTTGCTTCTAATGTACCAAAGCTGGACTTAGACATAATTTCACTCTCACAACATTATGGCTGGTTGGAGACAGTCCGAACCACAAGTACCGGGTCCATGGTTCTGGCCGTATACTGGGGGGGCGGGGACGACTCCCATTAACCCCTGACTATACCGGGGATACGCTTATCACAATGCCTTTCTGGTCTGTGCTGAAGCAGGGCATTCTGGCAGCCAAGTGGCTTGACCTTTATTAGTGAGCCTGGTTACCCCCTCTCGGAACCACAGACTTAGAAATCGCCAGCTCATATACAGTGCATAAAATATATTTATATATATACCCTTATACACCATTTTAATAAAAAATATCACAAATTTCTTCTAAGTCCCTCGGGAAGAGTGAAAGACGCGCACGTTCATTTTCAGAGCTCCTAGACCTTCCTATAAGAAGTTAGCCAAAAAGTAGCTTCGAAAAACGCTTAGGTTAAGTTTCAGAGTTGCTTCTAATGTACCAAAGCTGGACTTAGACATACTGTAATTTCACTCTCACAACATTATGGCTGGTTGGAGAGAGTCCGAACCACAAGTACCGGGTCCATGGTTCTGGCCGTATACTGGGGGGACGGGGACGACTCCCATTAACCCCTGACTATACCGGGGATACGCTTATCACAATGCCTTTCTGGTCTGTGCTGAAGCAGGGCATTCTGGCAGCCAAGTGGCTTGACCTTTATTAGTGAGCCTGGTTACCCCCTCTCGGAACCACAGACTTAGAAATCGCCAGCTCATATACAGTGCATAAAATATATTTATATATATACCCTTATACACCATTTAATAAAAAATATCACAAAATTCTTCTAAGTCCCTCGGGAAGAGTGAAAGACGCGCACGTTCATTTTCAGAGCTCCTAGACCTTCCTATAAGAAGTTAGCCAAAAAGTAGCTTCGAAAAACGCTTAGGTTAAGTTTCAGAGTTGCTTCTAATGTACCAAAGCTGGACTTAGACATAATTTCACTCTCACAACATTATGGCTGGTTGGAGAGAGTCCGAACCACAAGTACCGGGTCCATGGTTCTGGCCGTATACTGGGGGGACGGGGACGACTCCCATTAACCCCTGACTATACCGGGGATACGCTTATCACAATGCCTTTCTGGTCTGTGCTGAAGCAGGGCATTCTGGCAGCCAAGTGGCTTGACCTTTATTAGTGAGCCTGGTTACCCCCTCTCGGAACCACAGACTTAGAAATCGCCAGCTCATATACAGTGCATAAAATATATTTATATATATACCCTTATACACCATTTTAATAAAAAATATCACAAAATTCTTCTAAGTCCCTCGGGAAGAGTGAAAGACGCGCACGTTCATTTTCAGAGCTCCTAGACCTTCCTATAAGAAGTTAGCCAAAAAGTAGCTTCGAAAAACGCTTAGGTTAAGTTTCAGAGTTGCTTCTAATGTACCAAAGCTGGACTTAGACATAATTTCACTCTCACAACATTATGGCTGGTTGGAGACAGTCCGAACCACAAGTACCGGGTCCATGGTTCTGGCCGTATACTGGGGGGGCGGGGACGACTCCCATTAACCCCTGACTATACCGGGGATACGCTTATCACAATGCCTTTCTGGTCTGTGCTGAAGCAGGGCATTCTGGCAGCCAAGTGGCTTGACCTTTATTAGTGAGCCTGGTTACCCCCTCTCGGAACCACAGACTTAGAAATCGCCAGCTCATATACAGTGCATAAAATATATTTATATATATACCCTTATACACCATTTAATAAAAAATATCACAAAATTCTTCTAAGTCCCTCGGGAAGAGTGAAAGACGCGCACGTTCATTTTCAGAGCTCCTAGACCTTCCTATAAGAAGTTAGCCAAAAAGTAGCTTCGAAAAACGCTTAGGTTAAGTTTCAGAGTTGCTTCTAATGTACCAAAGCTGGACTTAGACATAATTTCACTCTCACAACATTATGGCTGGTTGGAGACAGTCCGAACCACAAGTACCGGGTCCATGGTTCTGGCCGTATACTGGGGGGACGGGGACGACTCCCATTAACCCCTGACTATACCGGGGATACGCTTATCACAATGCCTTTCTGGTCTGTGCTGAAGCAGGGCATTCTGGCAGCCAAGTGGCTTGACCTTTATTAGTGAGCCTGGTTACCCCCTCTCGGAACCACAGACTTAGAAATCGCCAGCTCATATACAGTGCATAAAATATATTTATATATATACCCTTATACACCATTTTAATAAAAAATATCACAAAATTCTTCTAAGTCCCTCGGGAAGAGTGAAAGACGCGCACGTTCATTTTCAGAGCTCCTAGACCTTCCTATAAGAAGTTAGCCAAAAAGTAGCTTCGAAAAACGCTTAGGTTAAGTTTCAGAGTTGCTTCTAATGTACCAAAGCTGGACTTAGACATAATTTCACTCTCACAACATTATGGCTGGTTGGAGACAGTCCGAACCACAAGTACCGGGTCCATGGTTCTGGCCGTATACTGGGGGGGCGGGGACGACTCCCATTAACCCCTGACTATACCGGGGATACGCTTATCACAATGCCTTTCTGGTCTGTGCTGAAGCACGGCATTCTGGCAGCCAAGTGGCTTGACCTTTATTAGTGAGCCTGGTTACCCCCTCTCGGAACCACAGACTTAGAAATCGCCAGCTCATATACAGTGCATAAAATATATTTATATATATACCCTTATACACCATTTTAATAAAAAATATCACAAATTTCTTCTAAGTCCCTCGGGAAGAGTGAAAGACGCGCACGTTCATTTTCAGAGCTCCTAGACCTTCCTATAAGAAGTTAGCCAAAAAGTAGCTTCGAAAAACGCTTAGGTTAAGTTTCAGAGTTGCTTCTAATGTACCAAAGCTGGACTTAGACATAATTTCACTCTCACAACATTATGGCTGGTTGGAGAGAGTCCGAACCACAAGTACCGGGTCCATGGTTCTGGCCGTATACTGGGGGGACGGGGACGACTCCCATTAACCCCTGACTATACCGGGGATACGCTTATCACAATGCCTTTCTGGTCTGTGCTGAAGCAGGGCATTCTGGCAGCCAAGTGGCTTGACCTTTATTAGTGAGCCTGGTTACCCCCTCTCGGAACCACAGACTTAGAAATCGCCAGCTCATATACAGTGCATAAAATATATTTATATATATACCCTTATACACCATTTTAATAAAAAATATCACAAATTTCTTCTAAGTCCCTCGGGAAGAGTGAAAGACGCGCACGTTCATTTTCAGAGCTCCTAGACCTTCCTATAAGAAGTTAGCCAAAAAGTAGCTTCGAAAAACGCTTAGGTTAAGTTTCAGAGTTGCTTCTAATGTACCAAAGCTGGACTTAGACATAATTTCACTCTCACAACATTATGGCTGGTTGGAGAGAGTCCGAACCACAAGTACCGGGTCCATGGTTCTGGCCGTATACTGGGGGGACGGGGACGACTCCCATTAACCCCTGACTATACCGGGGATACGCTTATCACAATGCCTTTCTGGTCTGTGCTGAAGCAGGGCATTCTGGCAGCCAAGTGGCTTGACCTTTATTAGTGAGCCTGGTTACCCCCTCTCGGAACCACAGACTTAGAAATCGCCAGCTCATATACAGTGCATAAAATATATTTATATATATACCCTTATACACCATTTAATAAAAAATATCACAAAATTCTTCTAAGTCCCTCGGGAAGAGTGAAAGACGCGCACGTTCATTTTCAGAGCTCCTAGACCTTCCTATAAGAAGTTAGCCAAAAAGTAGCTTCGAAAAACGCTTAGGTTAAGTTTCAGAGTTGCTTCTAATGTACCAAAGCTGGACTTAGACATAATTTCACTCTCACAACATTATGGCTGGTTGGAGACAGTCCGAACCACAAGTACCGGGTCCATGGTTCTGGCCGTATACTGGGGGGACGGGGACGACTCCCATTAACCCCTGACTATACCGGGGATACGCTTATCACAATGCCTTTCTGGTCTGTGCTGAAGCAGGGCATTCTGGCAGCCAAGTGGCTTGACCTTTATTAGTGAGCCTGGTTACCCCCTCTCGGAACCACAGACTTAGAAATCGCCAGCTCATATACAGTGCATAAAATATATTTATATATATACCCTTATACACCATTTTAATAAAAAATATCACAAAATTCTTCTAAGTCCCTCGGGAAGAGTGAAAGACGCGCACGTTCATTTTCAGAGCTCCTAGACCTTCCTATAAGAAGTTAGCCAAAAAGTAGCTTCGAAAAACGCTTAGGTTAAGTTTCAGAGTTGCTTCTAATGTACCAAAGCTGGACTTAGACATAATTTCACTCTCACAACATTATGGCTGGTTGGAGACAGTCCGAACCACAAGTACCGGGTCCATGGTTCTGGCCGTATACTGGGGGGGCGGGGACGACTCCCATTAACCCCTGACTATACCGGGGATACGCTTATCACAATGCCTTTCTGGTCTGTGCTGAAGCACGGCATTCTGGCAGCCAAGTGGCTTGACCTTTATTAGTGAGCCTGGTTACCCCCTCTCGGAACCACAGACTTAGAAATCGCCAGCTCATATACAGTGCATAAAATATATTTATATATATACCCTTATACACCATTTAATAAAAAATATCACAAAATTCTTCTAAGACCCTCGGGAAGAGTGAAAGACGCGCACGTTCATTTTCAGAGCTCCTAGACCTTCCTATAAGAAGTTAGCCAAAAAGTAGCTTCGAAAAACGCTTAGGTTAAGTTTCAGAGTTGCTTCTAATGTACCAAAGCTGGACTTAGACATAATTTCACTCTCACAACATTATGGCTGGTTGGAGACAGTCCGAACCACAAGTACCGGGTCCATGGTTCTGGCCGTATACTGGGGGGGCGGGGACGACTCCCATTAACCCCTGACTATACCGGGGATACGCTTATCACAATGCCTTTCTGGTCTGTGCTGAAGCAGGGCATTCTGGCAGCCAAGTGGCTTGACCTTTATTAGTGAGCCTGGTTACCCCCTCTCGGAACCACAGACTTAGAAATCGCCAGCTCATATACAGTGCATAAAATATATTTATATATATACCCTTATACACCATTTTAATAAAAAATATCACAAATTTCTTCTAAGTCCCTCGGGAAGAGTGAAAGACGCGCACGTTCATTTTCAGAGCTCCTAGACCTTCCTATAAGAAGTTAGCCAAAAAGTAGCTTCGAAAAACGCTTAGGTTAAGTTTCAGAGTTGCTTCTAATGTACCAAAGCTGGACTTAGACATACTGTAATTTCACTCTCACAACATTATGGCTGGTTGGAGAGAGTCCGAACCACAAGTACCGGGTCCATGGTTCTGGCCGTATACTGGGGGGACGGGGACGACTCCCATTAACCCCTGACTATACCGGGGATACGCTTATCACAATGCCTTTCTGGTCTGTGCTGAAGCAGGGCATTCTGGCAGCCAAGTGGCTTGACCTTTATTAGTGAGCCTGGTTACCCCCTCTCGGAACCACAGACTTAGAAATCGCCAGCTCATATACAGTGCATAAAATATATTTATATATATACCCTTATACACCATTTAATAAAAAATATCACAAAATTCTTCTAAGTCCCTCGGGAAGAGTGAAAGACGCGCACGTTCATTTTCAGAGCTCCTAGACCTTCCTATAAGAAGTTAGCCAAAAAGTAGCTTCGAAAAACGCTTAGGTTAAGTTTCAGAGTTGCTTCTAATGTACCAAAGCTGGACTTAGACATAATTTCACTCTCACAACATTATGGCTGGTTGGAGAGAGTCCGAACCACAAGTACCGGGTCCATGGTTCTGGCCGTATACTGGGGGGACGGGGACGACTCCCATTAACCCCTGACTATACCGGGGATACGCTTATCACAATGCCTTTCTGGTCTGTGCTGAAGCAGGGCATTCTGGCAGCCAAGTGGCTTGACCTTTATTAGTGAGCCTGGTTACCCCCTCTCGGAACCACAGACTTAGAAATCGCCAGCTCATATACAGTGCATAAAATATATTTATATATATACCCTTATACACCATTTTAATAAAAAATATCACAAAATTCTTCTAAGTCCCTCGGGAAGAGTGAAAGACGCGCACGTTCATTTTCAGAGCTCCTAGACCTTCCTATAAGAAGTTAGCCAAAAAGTAGCTTCGAAAAACGCTTAGGTTAAGTTTCAGAGTTGCTTCTAATGTACCAAAGCTGGACTTAGACATAATTTCACTCTCACAACATTATGGCTGGTTGGAGACAGTCCGAACCACAAGTACCGGGTCCATGGTTCTGGCCGTATACTGGGGGAACGGGGACGACTCCCATTAACCCCTGACTATACCGGGGATACGCTTATCACAATGCCTTTCTGGTCTGTGCTGAAGCAGGGCATTCTGGCAGCCAAGTGGCTTGACCTTTATTAGTGAGCCTGGTTACCCCCTCTCGGAACCACAGACTTAGAAATCGCCAGCTCATATACAGTGCATAAAATATATTTATATATATACCCTTATACACCATTTTAATAAAAAATATCACAAAATTCTTCTAAGTCCCTCGGGAAGAGTGAAAGACGCGCACGTTCATTTTCAGAGCTCCTAGACCTTCCTATAAGAAGTTAGCCAAAAAGTAGCTTCGAAAAACGCTTAGGTTAAGTTTCAGAGTTGCTTCTAATGTACCAAAGCTGGACTTAGACATAATTTCACTCTCACAACATTATGGCTGGTTGGAGACAGTCCGAACCACAAGTACCGGGTCCATGGTTCTGGCCGTATACTGGGGGGACGGGGACGACTCCCATTAACCCCTGACTATACCGGGGATACGCTTATCACAATGCCTTTCTGGTCTGTGCTGAAGCAGGGCATTCTGGCAGCCAAGTGGCTTGACCTTTATTAGTGAGCCTGGTTACCCCCTCTCGGAACCACAGACTTAGAAATCGCCAGCTCATATACAGTGCATAAAATATATTTATATATATACCCTTATACACCATTTAATAAAAAATATCACAAAATTCTTCTAAGTCCCTCGGGAAGAGTGAAAGACGCGCACGTTCATTTTCAGAGCTCCTAGACCTTCCTATAAGAAGTTAGCCAAAAAGTAGCTTCGAAAAACGCTTAGGTTAAGTTTCAGAGTTGCTTCTAATGTACCAAAGCTGGACTTAGACATAATTTCACTCTCACAACATTATGGCTGGTTGGAGAGAGTCCGAACCACAAGTACCGGGTCCATGGTTCTGGCCGTATACTGGGGGGACGGGGACGACTCCCATTAACCCCTGACTATACCGGGGATACGCTTATCACAATGCCTTTCTGGTCTGTGCTGAAGCAGGGCATTCTGGCAGCCAAGTGGCTTGACCTTTATTAGTGAGCCTGGTTACCCCCTCTCGGAACCACAGACTTAGAAATCGCCAGCTCATATACAGTGCATAAAATATATTTATATATAAACCCTTATACACCATTTTAATAAAAAATATCACAAAATTCTTCTAAGTCCCTCGGGAAGAGTGAAAGACGCGCACGTTCATTTTCAGAGCTCCTAGACCTTCCTATAAGAAGTTAGCCAAAAAGTAGCTTCGAAAAACGCTTAGGTTAAGTTTCAGAGTTGCTTCTAATGTACCAAAGCTGGACTTAGACATAATTTCACTCTCACAACATTATAGCTGGTTGGAGAGAGTCCGAACCACAAGTACCGGGTCCATGGTTCTGGCCGTATACTGGGGGGACGGGGACGACTCCCATTAACCCCTGACTATACCGGGGATACGCTTATCACAATGCCTTTCTGGTCTGTGCTGAAGCAGGGCATTCTGGCAGCCAAGTGGCTTGACCTTTATTAGTGAGCCTGGTTACCCCCTCTCGGAACCACAGACTTAGAAATCGCCAGCTCATATACAGTGCATAAAATATATTTATATATATACCCTTATACACCATTTTAATAAAAAATATCACAAAATTCTTCTAAGTCCCTCGGGAAGAGTGAAAGACGCGCACGTTCATTTTCAGAGCTCCTAGACCTTCCTATAAGAAGTTAGCCAAAAAGTAGCTTCGAAAAACGCTTAGGTTAAGTTTCAGAGTTGCTTCTAATGTACCAAAGCTGGACTTAGACATAATTTCACTCTCACAACATTATGGCTGGTTGGAGACAGTCCGAACCACAAGTACCGGGTCCATGGTTCTGGCCGTATACTGGGGGAACGGGGACGACTCCCATTAACCCCTGACTATACCGGGGATACGCTTATCACAATGCCTTTCTGGTCTGTGCTGAAGCAGGGCATTCTGGCAGCCAAGTGGCTTGACCTTTATTAGTGAGCCTGGTTACCCCCTCTCGGAACCACAGACTTAGAAATCGCCAGCTCATATACAGTGCATAAAATATATTTATATATATACCCTTATACACCATTTTAATAAAAAATATCACAAAATTCTTCTAAGTCCCTCGGGAAGAGTGAAAGACGCGCACGTTCATTTTCAGAGCTCCTAGACCTTCCTATAAGAAGTTAGCCAAAAAGTAGCTTCGAAAAACGCTTAGGTTAAGTTTCAGAGTTGCTTCTAATGTACCAAAGCTGGACTTAGACATAATTTCACTCTCACAACATTATGGCTGGTTGGAGACAGTCCGAACCACAAGTACCGGGTCCATGGTTCTGGCCGTATACTGGGGGGACGGGGACGACTCCCATTAACCCCTGACTATACCGGGGATACGCTTATCACAATGCCTTTCTGGTCTGTGCTGAAGCAGGGCATTCTGGCAGCCAAGTGGCTTGACCTTTATTAGTGAGCCTGGTTACCCCCTCTCGGAACCACAGACTTAGAAATCGCCAGCTCATATACAGTGCATAAAATATATTTATATATATACCCTTATACACCATTTAATAAAAAATATCACAAAATTCTTCTAAGTCCCTCGGGAAGAGTGAAAGACGCGCACGTTCATTTTCAGAGCTCCTAGACCTTCCTATAAGAAGTTAGCCAAAAAGTAGCTTCGAAAAACGCTTAGGTTAAGTTTCAGAGTTGCTTCTAATGTACCAAAGCTGGACTTAGACATAATTTCACTCTCACAACATTATGGCTGGTTGGAGAGAGTCCGAACCACAAGTACCGGGTCCATGGTTCTGGCCGTATACTGGGGGGACGGGGACGACTCCCATTAACCCCTGACTATACCGGGGATACGCTTATCACAATGCCTTTCTGGTCTGTGCTGAAGCAGGGCATTCTGGCAGCCAAGTGGCTTGACCTTTATTAGTGAGCCTGGTTACCCCCTCTCGGAACCACAGACTTAGAAATCGCCAGCTCATATACAGTGCATAAAATATATTTATATATATACCCTTATACACCATTTTAATAAAAAATATCACAAAATTCTTCTAAGTCCCTCGGGAAGAGTGAAAGACGCGCACGTTCATTTTCAGAGCTCCTAGACCTTCCTATAAGAAGTTAGCCAAAAAGTAGCTTCGAAAAACGCTTAGGTTAAGTTTCAGAGTTGCTTCTAATGTACCAAAGCTGGACTTAGACATAATTTCACTCTCACAACATTATAGCTGGTTGGAGAGAGTCCGAACCACAAGTACCGGGTCCATGGTTCTGGCCGTATACTGGGGGGACGGGGACGACTCCCATTAACCCCTGACTATACCGGGGATACGCTTATCACAATGCCTTTCTGGTCTGTGCTGAAGCAGGGCATTCTGGCAGCCAAGTGGCTTGACCTTTATTAGTGAGCCTGGTTACCCCCTCTCGGAACCACAGACTTAGAAATCGCCAGCTCATATACAGTGCATAAAATATATTTATATATATACCCTTATACACCATTTTAATAAAAAATATCACAAAATTCTTCTAAGTCCCTCGGGAAGAGTGAAAGACGCGCACGTTCATTTTCAGAGCTCCTAGACCTTCCTATAAGAAGTTAGCCAAAAAGTAGCTTCGAAAAACGCTTAGGTTAAGTTTCAGAGTTGCTTCTAATGTACCAAAGCTGGACTTAGACATAATTTCACTCTCACAACATTATAGCTGGTTGGAGAGAGTCCGAACCACAAGTACCGGGTCCATGGTTCTGGCCGTATACTGGGGGGACGGGGACGACTCCCATTAACCCCTGACTATACCGGGGATACGCTTATCACAATGCCTTTCTGGTCTGTGCTGAAGCAGGGCATTCTGGCAGCCAAGTGGCTTGACCTTTATTAGTGAGCCTGGTTACCCCCTCTCGGAACCACAGACTTAGAAATCGCCAGCTCATATACAGTGCATAAAATATATTTATATATATACCCTTATACACCATTTTAATAAAAAATATCACAAAATTCTTCTAAGTCCCTCGGGAAGAGTGAAAGACGCGCACGTTCATTTTCAGAGCTCCTAGACCTTCCTATAAGAAGTTAGCCAAAAAGTAGCTTCGAAAAACGCTTAGGTTAAGTTTCAGAGTTGCTTCTAATGTACCAAAGCTGGACTTAGACATAATTTCACTCTCACAACATTATAGCTGGTTGGAGAGAGTCCGAACCACAAGTACCGGGTCCATGGTTCTGGCCGTATACTGGGGGGACGGGGACGACTCCCATTAACCCCTGACTATACCGGGGATACGCTTATCACAATGCCTTTCTGGTCTGTGCTGAAGCAGGGCATTCTGGCAGCCAAGTGGCTTGACCTTTATTAGTGAGCCTGGTTACCCCCTCTCGGAACCACAGACTTAGAAATCGCCAGCTCATATGCAGTGCATAAAATATATTTATATATATACCCTTATACACCATTTTAATAAAAAATATCACAAAATTCTTCTAAGTCCCTCGGGAAGAGTGAAAGACGCGCACGTTCATTTTCAGAGCTCCTAGACCTTCCTATAAGAAGTTAGCCAAAAAGTAGCTTCGAAAAACGCTTAGGTTAAGTTTCAGAGTTGCTTCTAATGTACCAAAGCTGGACTTAGACATAATTTCACTCTCACAACATTATGGCTGGTTGGAGACAGTCCGAACCACAAGTACCGGGTCCATGGTTCTGGCCGTATACTGGGGGGACGGGGACGACTCCCATTAACCCCTGACTATACCGGGGATACGCTTATCACAATGCCTTTCTGGTCTGTGCTGAAGCAGGGCATTCTGGCAGCCAAGTGGCTTGACCTTTATTAGTGAGCCTGGTTACCCCCTCTCGGAACCACAGACTTAGAAATCGCCAGCTCATATACAGTGCATAAAATATATTTATATATATACCCTTATACACCATTTAATAAAAAATATCACAAAATTCTTCTAAGTCCCTCGGGAAGAGTGAAAGACGCGCACGTTCATTTTCAGAGCTCCTAGACCTTCCTATAAGAAGTTAGCCAAAAAGTAGCTTCGAAAAACGCTTAGGTTAAGTTTCAGAGTTGCTTCTAATGTACCAAAGCTGGACTTAGACATAATTTCACTCTCACAACATTATGGCTGGTTGGAGAGAGTCCGAACCACAAGTACCGGGTCCATGGTTCTGGCCGTATACTGGGGGGACGGGGACGACTCCCATTAACCCCTGACTATACCGGGGATACGCTTATCACAATGCCTTTCTGGTCTGTGCTGAAGCAGGGCATTCTGGCAGCCAAGTGGCTTGACCTTTATTAGTGAGCCTGGTTACCCCCTCTCGGAACCACAGACTTAGAAATCGCCAGCTCATATGCAGTGCATAAAATATATTTATATATATACCCTTATACACCATTTTAATAAAAAATATCACAAAATTCTTCTAAGTCCCTCGGGAAGAGTGAAAGACGCGCACGTTCATTTTCAGAGCTCCTAGACCTTCCTATAAGAAGTTAGCCAAAAAGTAGCTTCGAAAAACGCTTAGGTTAAGTTTCAGAGTTGCTTCTAATGTACCAAAGCTGGACTTAGACATAATTTCACTCTCACAACATTATGGCTGGTTGGAGACAGTCCGAACCACAAGTACCGGGTCCATGGTTCTGGCCGTATACTGGGGGGACGGGGACGACTCCCATTAACCCCTGACTATACCGGGGATACGCTTATCACAATGCCTTTCTGGTCTGTGCTGAAGCAGGGCATTCTGGCAGCCAAGTGGCTTGACCTTTATTAGTGAGCCTGGTTACCCCCTCTCGGAACCACAGACTTAGAAATCGCCAGCTCATATACAGTGCATAAAATATATTTATATATATACCCTTATACACCATTTAATAAAAAATATCACAAAATTCTTCTAAGTCCCTCGGGAAGAGTGAAAGACGCGCACGTTCATTTTCAGAGCTCCTAGACCTTCCTATAAGAAGTTAGCCAAAAAGTAGCTTCGAAAAACGCTTAGGTTAAGTTTCAGAGTTGCTTCTAATGTACCAAAGCTGGACTTAGACATAATTTCACTCTCACAACATTATGGCTGGTTGGAGAGAGTCCGAACCACAAGTACCGGGTCCATGGTTCTGGCCGTATACTGGGGGGACGGGGACGACTCCCATTAACCCCTGACTATACCGGGGATACGCTTATCACAATGCCTTTCTGGTCTGTGCTGAAGCAGGGCATTCTGGCAGCCAAGTGGCTTGACCTTTATTAGTGAGCCTGGTTACCCCCTCTCGGAACCACAGACTTAGAAATCGCCAGCTCATATACAGTGCATAAAATATATTTATATATAAACCCTTATACACCATTTTAATAAAAAATATCACAAAATTCTTCTAAGTCCCTCGGGAAGAGTGAAAGACGCGCACGTTCATTTTCAGAGCTCCTAGACCTTCCTATAAGAAGTTAGCCAAAAAGTAGCTTCGAAAAACGCTTAGGTTAAGTTTCAGAGTTGCTTCTAATGTACCAAAGCTGGACTTAGACATAATTTCACTCTCACAACATTATAGCTGGTTGGAGAGAGTCCGAACCACAAGTACCGGGTCCATGGTTCTGGCCGTATACTGGGGGGACGGGGACGACTCCCATTAACCCCTGACTATACCGGGGATACGCTTATCACAATGCCTTTCTGGTCTGTGCTGAAGCAGGGCATTCTGGCAGCCAAGTGGCTTGACCTTTATTAGTGAGCCTGGTTACCCCCTCTCGGAACCACAGACTTAGAAATCGCCAGCTCATATACAGTGCATAAAATATATTTATATATATACCCTTATACACCATTTTAATAAAAAATATCACAAAATTCTTCTAAGTCCCTCGGGAAGAGTGAAAGACGCGCACGTTCATTTTCAGAGCTCCTAGACCTTCCTATAAGAAGTTAGCCAAAAAGTAGCTTCGAAAAACGCTTAGGTTAAGTTTCAGAGTTGCTTCTAATGTACCAAAGCTGGACTTAGACATAATTTCACTCTCACAACATTATGGCTGGTTGGAGACAGTCCGAACCACAAGTACCGGGTCCATGGTTCTGGCCGTATACTGGGGGAACGGGGAC
The DNA here is from genome assembly GCF_040206685.1 of Ascaphus truei. NCBI lineage: Eukaryota > Metazoa > Chordata > Amphibia > Anura > Ascaphidae > Ascaphus > Ascaphus truei. The sequence continues at coordinate 31,582 of NW_027455536.1, forward strand.
GACTCCCATTAACCCCTGACTATACCGGGGATACGCTTATCACAATGCCTTTCTGGTCTGTGCTGAAGCAGGGCATTCTGGCAGCCAAGTGGCTTGACCTTTATTAGTGAGCCTGGTTACCCCCTCTCGGAACCACAGACTTAGAAATCGCCAGCTCATATACAGTGCATAAAATATATTTATATATATACCCTTATACACCATTTTAATAAAAAATATCACAAAATTCTTCTAAGTCCCTCGGGAAGAGTGAAAGACGCGCACGTTCATTTTCAGAGCTCCTAGACCTTCCTATAAGAAGTTAGCCAAAAAGTAGCTTCGAAAAACGCTTAGGTTAAGTTTCAGAGTTGCTTCTAATGTACCAAAGCTGGACTTAGACATAATTTCACTCTCACAACATTATGGCTGGTTGGAGACAGTCCGAACCACAAGTACCGGGTCCATGGTTCTGGCCGTATACTGGGGGGACGGGGACGACTCCCATTAACCCCTGACTATACCGGGGATACGCTTATCACAATGCCTTTCTGGTCTGTGCTGAAGCAGGGCATTCTGGCAGCCAAGTGGCTTGACCTTTATTAGTGAGCCTGGTTACCCCCTCTCGGAACCACAGACTTAGAAATCGCCAGCTCATATACAGTGCATAAAATATATTTATATATATACCCTTATACACCATTTAATAAAAAATATCACAAAATTCTTCTAAGTCCCTCGGGAAGAGTGAAAGACGCGCACGTTCATTTTCAGAGCTCCTAGACCTTCCTATAAGAAGTTAGCCAAAAAGTAGCTTCGAAAAACGCTTAGGTTAAGTTTCAGAGTTGCTTCTAATGTACCAAAGCTGGACTTAGACATAATTTCACTCTCACAACATTATGGCTGGTTGGAGAGAGTCCGAACCACAAGTACCGGGTCCATGGTTCTGGCCGTATACTGGGGGGACGGGGACGACTCCCATTAACCCCTGACTATACCGGGGATACGCTTATCACAATGCCTTTCTGGTCTGTGCTGAAGCAGGGCATTCTGGCAGCCAAGTGGCTTGACCTTTATTAGTGAGCCTGGTTACCCCCTCTCGGAACCACAGACTTAGAAATCGCCAGCTCATATACAGTGCATAAAATATATTTATATATATACCCTTATACACCATTTTAATAAAAAATATCACAAAATTCTTCTAAGTCCCTCGGGAAGAGTGAAAGACGCGCACGTTCATTTTCAGAGCTCCTAGACCTTCCTATAAGAAGTTAGCCAAAAAGTAGCTTCGAAAAACGCTTAGGTTAAGTTTCAGAGTTGCTTCTAATGTACCAAAGCTGGACTTAGACATAATTTCACTCTCACAACATTATAGCTGGTTGGAGAGAGTCCGAACCACAAGTACCGGGTCCATGGTTCTGGCCGTATACTGGGGGGACGGGGACGACTCCCATTAACCCCTGACTATACCGGGGATACGCTTATCACAATGCCTTTCTGGTCTGTGCTGAAGCAGGGCATTCTGGCAGCCAAGTGGCTTGACCTTTATTAGTGAGCCTGGTTACCCCCTCTCGGAACCACAGACTTAGAAATCGCCAGCTCATATACAGTGCATAAAATATATTTATATATATACCCTTATACACCATTTTAATAAAAAATATCACAAAATTCTTCTAAGTCCCTCGGGAAGAGTGAAAGACGCGCACGTTCATTTTCAGAGCTCCTAGACCTTCCTATAAGAAGTTAGCCAAAAAGTAGCTTCGAAAAACGCTTAGGTTAAGTTTCAGAGTTGCTTCTAATGTACCAAAGCTGGACTTAGACATAATTTCACTCTCACAACATTATGGCTGGTTGGAGACAGTCCGAACCACAAGTACCGGGTCCATGGTTCTGGCCGTATACTGGGGGGACGGGGACGACTCCCATTAACCCCTGACTATACCGGGGATACGCTTATCACAATGCCTTTCTGGTCTGTGCTGAAGCAGGGCATTCTGGCAGCCAAGTGGCTTGACCTTTATTAGTGAGCCTGGTTACCCCCTCTCGGAACCACAGACTTAGAAATCGCCAGCTCATATACAGTGCATAAAATATATTTATATATACCCTTATACACCATTTAATAAAAAATATCACAAAATTCTTCTAAGTCCCTCGGGAAGAGTGAAAGACGCGCACGTTCATTTTCAGAGCTCCTAGACCTTCCTATAAGAAGTTAGCCAAAAAGTAGCTTCGAAAAACGCTTAGGTTAAGTTTCAGAGTTGCTTCTAATGTACCAAAGCTGGACTTAGACATAATTTCACTCTCACAACATTATGGCTTGTTGGAGACAGTCCGAACCACAAGTACCGGGTCCATGGTTCTGGCCGTATACTGGGGGGGACGGGGACGACTCCCATTAACCCCTGACTATACCGGGGATACGCTAATCACAATGCCTTTCTGGTCTGTGCTGAAGCACGGCATTCTGGCAGCCAAGTGGCTTGACCTTTATTAGTGAGCCTGGTTACCCCCTCTCGGAACCACAGACTTAGAAATCGCCAGCTCATATACAGTGCATAAAATATATTTATATATATACCCTTATACACCATTTAATAAAAAATATCACAAAATTCTTCTGTCACTCGGGAAGAGTGAAAGACGCGCACGTTCATTTTCAGAGCTCCTAGACCTTCCTATAAGAAGTTAGCCAAAAAGTCGTTTCGAAAAACGCTTAGGTTAAGTTTCAGAGTTGCTTCTAATGTACTAAAGCTGGACTTAGACATAATTTCACTCTCACAACATTATGGCTGGTTGGAGACAGTCCGAACCACAAGTACCGGGTCCATGGTTCTGGCCGTATACTGGGGGGACGGGGACGACTCCCATTAACCCCTGACTATACCGGGGATACGCTTATCACAATGCCTTTCTGGTCTGTGCTGAAGCAGGGCATTCTGGCAGCCAAGTGGCTTGACCTTTATTAGTGAGCCTGGTTACCCCCTCTCGGAACCACAGACTTAGAAATCGCCAGCTCATATACAGTGCATAAAATATATTTATATATATACCCTTATACACCATTTTAATAAAAAATATCACAAAATTATTCTAAGTCCCTCGGGAAGAGTGAAAGACGCGCACGTTCATTTTCAGAGCTCCTAGACCTTCTTATAAGAAGTTAGCCAAAAAGTAGCTTCGAAAAACGCTTAGGTTAAGTTTCAGAGTTGCTTCTAATGTACCAAAGCTGGACTTAGACATAATTTCACTCTCACAACATTATGGCTGGTTGGAGAGAATCCGAACCACAAGTACCGGGTCCATGGTTCTGGCCGTATACTGGGGGGACGGGGACGACTCCCATTAACCCCTGACTATACCGGGGATACGCTTATCACAATGCCTTTCTGGTCTGTGCTGAAGCAGGGCATTCTGGCAGCCAAGTGGCTTGACCTTTATTAGTGAGCCTGGTTACCCCCTCTCGGAACCACAGACTTAGAGTCTCCCTTTCAGGCGATAAGTTCAAGACTTCTACCGCCGCTTTCATTGACTCAGGAGCTGGAGGAAACTTCGTGGATCTTGAATTCGCCAGGTTAAACCGCATACCACTCGTGAGAAAGAAGGTTCCCATCGCACTCCTCTGTATCGATGGACGTCCTCTTACCCCGGCCCACATCTCCTTAGAGACGGCTCCCTTGCTTCTGTCCTCACATCTGCACAAGGAGATCTTAGTTCTCGATGCCACTCACGCTCCTGGGATACCCATCACCCTTGGTCTTCCTTGGCTACAGCTTAACAATCCTCTCATTGACTGGACTTCCTCTGCTCCCATTTCCTGGAGGCCGAGGTCAGACGAGACTCATCAACTGCTGGCCAATACCTCTGTTCCCGAAGTTATTCTACCTTCCATTTACCATCAATTCCGGGACGTTTTCAATAAGGTACAGTCAGACCTCTTGCCGCCACACAGGACTTACGATTGTCCGATCGATCTAGTTCCCGGTTACTCCCTACCCAATATGTATAAACGTAGAGATTGACGCTCATACAAGTGTATGGACTCACAAGCTGTATTACAGCATATAGGTAGATAGGAACTTCTATAAATAATTCCAGCATGTATATAATACTAGGTCAAGGGGGGACATGAACATGGGACCTAGCGGTCAGTCAGTGCGACTACCGCAGATATGGTTTACCCTGCTTACCCCCCTTAACATATACACTTCCCTAAATACACTTATCTACTTAGATTAGAATATAGGGCCTCATGCAGTAAGCGTTGATAAGGGAAATATGGCCATGTTATAGCCAAAATTGGGTTTGAGATTCAGTAAGCGCCGATAAGTGCTTCATATCGCCAGGTTTCGGAGCCGATAATTTGGTTATGGCCAGTCGCCTGCCGATAAGCCTGTTTTCGACACTGATCGCCACTTTTTTAAATCGGCTGGATTCAACAAAAAAAAACAGCTTATCGGGGCTGATCGGCACTACGAAATTGAGATGTTATGGCCGATTTCTCCCGCCAACTAAAGTTGGCATTTTGGACGGGAGAACGATCGCTAAGGCTGCCGGAACGGCACTTAGAAAAAAAAAATCTTCTGTACATCAATGGAAGTCAATGGAGCGGGGACGTATAACAGTATAGTACTGTTTACGTTTCATTGCTCACAATACAAGGGGGATTTGCATTACAGTGTGGGGGCATTCCCTGCATTGTGTCACAGCTGACGTGTCTTATTTGCATAACATTCGACTTTTACATGTTTTCAGCATTTGCGGGTCACATTACTCATCATGTGATGATGTGGCAAGGGAAAATACTATACTACACTCTTAAAGGAGAACCTCACATCATATCACACATTTTACTCAACTCAGCGACAATTATTTACATGATGTCACACATGTCACACATGTCACACATACACAGTATATTCATCTTCCTTTACATTACACAATGCTTGTAATGTGACACGCATCTTTAAACGTTCATGTACATCTGTATTCTCATGTTTACATATACTTTTGGGTCCTCCCTATTTTCATGACGTCACTTATTGGACGCTCAATCACATTGCATGTTTACATTGTAACCGTTGCATTACAAGCACTTCAACCTAACTTATACACACATGTACAGTAATTCATCATTGGGACACCTTGTAAACTCATTCTATACCAACTATCCTCCTTACACAAATGCATGCATATGCACACGACTATTCATTGTTGCCAACATGTCACAATAACATGGATAATTACACATGTTACACAAAACTTTTCCCACGTCAATCTCAGCCTTTTTGTCTCATTACATGACTGACTCTTGCGTTCACAAGTGTTACATGCATTGCACATGCAACTATTTATTTGCAAGCAATCTTTGTACAAAGCTTCACGTCACATCATTGCCAAATATCATCATTCCCTGCAGAATACACACAACAAATACTTAGAACAACAAGTGCACACAGCTTGCCACAGAAGTACTTTATTATGTTAATGTAACACCTTGCATTTTACTATGTCACCTGACATCATCACATACCTATTTAAAGGACGCACATTACCTGCTCATTCACAGCTACTCATTTCAAAATGTTGCGAATGTTTAGGAGACGCAGGAACATTCTTTTCTATGACATGCTTGATGATCAAGAGAATCATATAGGGCAAGGTAGGGACACACCGAGGGACAGTGACAGTGACGCGGATACGACAGGGACAGGGAGAGGGACAGGCCGAGGGACAGGTAGAGGGACAGGAGATCAGAGGAGAAGACAGAGGAGACAACTTGTGCCTCGTCCGCGTCTGTACAGGGAGAGAACCCTGTTAGATGGGATGAGTGAGGAGGAGATTGTAAGTCGCTATCGTTTGAGTTCAGCAGCAATCTTAGCTCTTTATGAGGAGATAAGGGGGGATTTAGATTTTTTCACAGCCAGAGGTCGTGCAGTCCCTGGGCTTGTTAAAATGCTGTGCTCATTACATTATCTTGCTTCCGCGTCATACCAGACAACTGTGGGCATAGTGGGCGGGGTCTCGCAATCTACATTCTCGCGGGCCTTGACCCAGTTTCTCTATGCACTCAATAGACGCGCTAGGAATTATATTCATTTTCCTACAGAGGCGACAGAGTGGCTGGAAGTCAGGACTGGCTTTTATAATATAGCAGGGATACCATCTGTGCTGGGTGCAATCGATTGCACACATGTTGCTTTGATTGCACCTAGTCAGAGTGAGCATGTGTACCGCAATCGGAAGCACTACCATTCACTCAATGTACAGGTGGTATGTGATGCGACGATGAGGATAATGCATGTGGTACCCAAGTTCCCTGGTTCCAGTCACGATTCCTCTATCCTGAGGAACTCTTCAGTCTTCCATGCGTTCGAAGAGGGACATTTTGAACCTGGTTGGCTGCTGGGTGAGTACATATTTACATGTTCTAACACAAAACACATGTTGATTTAGGAATGTTGGCATTGTACAATTTGATCACTAATGTCAGCTTATGTGTGCTCCATTCATTATAGGTGACTCAGGATACGGAATTAGGCCGTGGCTCTTGACTCCGGTGCTAAACCCTCAAACTGAAGCAGAGGACAGGTACAATGCAGCCCATATATCTACAAGATCTGTTATAGAGAGGACATTTGGCCTACTCAAGACCAGGTTTAGGTGTCTGGACAGAACTGGTGGGGCTCTTCTATACAAGCCTCAAAAAGTGTCTGATATTATCCTTGCCTGTTGCATTTTGCACAATGTTGCACTCAGGCACAATGTACAGTCAGACCTAGCTGAGGCTTTGGTAGACGAGCATCCCACCCATGTAGCTGCTGAAAATGAACAAACAGCCAGTGGTGGCCAGACACGACAGAATCTCATCAATTCATTTTTTTCTTGTAAGTACAAACTCATATGTTCCTAGTACTACTTTTATAGTTTAATTATGTTATATTAACAATAATGTTTCTTTATATAACCTTCTGTTAGGACACAGATGAATATGGGTTGCACACCTTTCTTTTCTCTGCTGTGTGCACAAAGGGATGTGGCACCGGTATGTTATTGTTGCACAGGTTATATAATCCCTCTTCAATTGTACTTTAGTTGTGTGTATGTGAATACAACTTGGGTAACAAAGCAATAATATTGTAGCATTGTGTTATTCCTTATGCTAAGACAAAACACATATTATGCCCATAATCATTCATGCTTCTAGTATGCTTACATACAATGTTATTGGTGCAGTGTAACATGTACATCCATATGATGTGTACACCAGGCTGATTTACATTTTGAATGTCATGAAATATACATGGTGTTGTACATTTAACACCAAATACACACTTTGCTGTGTTGTTTACGGTACTGAAGATGGCATGTCAATGTTTGCAATTTATATATTGTTCCTTTGCATTATAGGTATATCTCCAGTATGACTGATCATGGTATGTATATTTGCTGACATCTCTCATAAGATGTGGCTACCTCAATCTTCCTATAATTATTGGAACTAAAAACCCAACATATTGGTTTAAACACAAATGTTACATATATGTACTTTCTGTATCATGTATATGCATTTAGCTACTCTTGAGCTTTCATGTGCATTGTATTACAAAATGATTACTCACATTTCATCACATTTTATGTATGTTTCCTTATAATTTCCATTAATGTAATATAGAGGTGGTTGGAGAAAAGGGGATAACTGTACTTATTTGTTTACTTACGGGAGCACATTCATCACTAGCATAGACACACTTTTTAAGACAACTGTTTGTGTCTCTATCAATTGGTGTAGGATCCATGTATAACACCGACAAATGATAACACCAGCTTTATTATGGTAGCTTATATCATCATATTGACTATACTATGTATTTCTAAACGATTAATAAACACAGTAAACTATAGTTAGTTAGGTTAATGAAATATACACAGAAACGTACTTCATAACATGATGGTGATGTCATATTCAGAACATCATGCATTGGAGGGGACCATAACATCTGGCCAGTAACATTATTTGCTACAGTCCCAAACCATTTTATCTACATACCCATGTAACAAGAGATTTTAAAAATAAATGGCTACTTGGTTGTAAGTGTCCTTTACATTGGGAGAAGGAGTGGCTCACTGAGTAAAGACACACACTGGCACTGATAGTTTGAAGCAGGGGAGTCTGGTTCAATTCCCGGTGTGGGCTCCTTGTGACCTTGGCCAAGTCACTTTATCTCCCTGTGCCTCATGCGGCAAAAAAACATTTGTACGTTCCACGGGCCAGGGACCTCAGGCTGAAACATGTGTCTGTAAATCGCTGCGTACAACTAGCAGCCCTATACATGAACATGCTCATATTATTATTATTATTGTTACATAGTTTCGACAGTCATACGTTCCATTACATATTAGAATACACAAATGTGTTAGCAGAGTGGGAATGGTTGTTATATATAAAACACACCATGTCATAAAATGTTAGTAGTCATTAAAGAACACTCAATAAAAATTCATGAGGCACTCTTTTGCAACATCATTATGTTAATTAAGTGCTTATGCAATATAGGCATAAGGGTATCACATTTTTAATTGTTTGTTAATAAGCGCTGCAAGCAATATAAAATTAGTTCCATATGTAGTATAGTAGTCGGTGGCTCCTCCTCACAATCATCTCATATAAAGGTAGACTCTTCTGAAATCATACATTGATCCGATTGTATCTTCCCCGACATCTCTGAAATACAGCAAACACATGATGGTCAAAGATGGCACCTTACTAGATATGCATCCGTGACAACGCGTTACGCAGCTCTATATGATTGTGTAGATACACACGTCAGTCACTTATATGTTAGAAGTAAAACTGTTCATCAGTATGTAATGTTTCTTTAAATTTGTAGCAGGCATAACTATGTATAAGAAGTGAACGTTGCCTGTATACTGAAAGATGTGCGCGCACATCTTTGTGTGCGCACGCACTTCACGCTTGGCTCCACTAACTGTTAGCGCATGCGCAAAACAAAGCGTACGTTGTGCGTTCAATACATGTTGAAAATACCAGTAAACATAACATCTTTATTTCAAATACAATGAAGACGAAACTACATTCGTTCTAAACGAGTACATCTGTATTCTTTTTAAACAGACGTGTTTGAACAGAAAGCACGGCCGATAACACAATGCGCAAATGCAATACGTGTGACGTCATGTTAAGCCAGCGTGAAACGCACGCTAACACTCCTCCCACTCAATTAACATTCGGCTAACGCCCAGGGTACGCCTACAAACACTGAGCCGCACGCATCACACACTGCAGTTACCGTTACTATAACAAAACATGACAGCCAATAGGCTTTGAGGCGCGCACGTCGCTTGGGGGCGGGACTTACATCACTAATCCTTTTTAAGGACGCCTTGGCCCATGACAAGGGTCCCACGTCATACGTGGTGGACCCGGTTTTCTATGTTGTAGATGTTGCATGATAACAAAACAGGTATGTGTTAGAGTAATGGTAAAATGTTGCTAATATGTTTAAAGTGATAGGAAAGTACGTATATTTATTCCGTCAGCAATGTGTACTACTCTTTCAGGTCCTACTATATTGTATTAGGAAACAATTTGTTTGTGATCGCTACATGTTATGCAGTCTGCAATGTTACGCTGTATCCACGCATTGAAAGTGAAAATGGTGGTTACAAAAAAAAAAAAAATTTAAACGCAGAGTCAACGCATAACGATTGTTATATTTACCATTCTTCTAGAATTAACTCTTCGCCTGGCTGCAACTGGTCGCTCCAGAAATGCAAGCCATTTTCATCCACGCTTAACCCAACCGCTGAATCCAGTATGGCACATATCTCCTCCAGGATGCGCTCATAGGAATCGCCACTGCTTTCTTCAAATAATTGGTCGGGAGGTAGGTTCATTTCTTCCGGTTCCCATTCCAATGCAATTTCAGCTGAAAGGCTTGGTACATAATCATAGTACTTTTGTTCTTGTACAATGTGGGTTTCAGGAATGGAGGCTGCAGATATTGCAGCACGTATCGATTCAAACGGATCAGTAGTAGCGGATACATTGCTATTGCCATTAGGAATAAATATGCCTTTCACGACAATATAAGTGCCGTCTTTCAGGATAAATTGTTTTTCCGGGGCAATCTTCCAGAAACCATAGGTGTGTTGTAGCTTATCCTGGTCACGTTCAAAAAAGTCATTACTTGATAAAGTGAATCTTATTGAGGAATTAAAATTCCGTGCATGCTTACGGTCTTGGTAATAAGGATATTTTGCTCGAATGAAATCATCGATTTGGCGTGTGCTTGCTTTCTGTCCGCGACTGTTCAAGATGGCTTCACAGATCATGTACTTATACCCTAAAAGGGGATTAATATTGTTAACGAATTCATCAGCCATGTCTGAGTAGCACAAAAGCTGTGTGCAGGTCTGTGTTATTTGCTCATCAAAATGAATGTGCTGAATGGCTAACAAACTCCTGTTTTTCCTTGTCAAGGTCAACAAAACTAACTACTTTGACTCCTTATTTCAAACGCCAATTGGATTTGTTTGTCTAATTGGGTTAACAGTTGTGGTTCGTGATATGGGACTGTGGGAGAAACATTTCTCCTTCTTTTATCTCGTTTGTGAAAAACATCCCTAGACTGTGAATGCGTTCACATAGTGTTTTTTTGAAAACTAACAAAGACCAGTGTGTGAAAATATTTCTTAGCCAGGCATATCAGTAAAAACACACCTGCAAAAAGAAATGTTTTTTCCCCGCTTACATTTCTGTGTGTATGTGAAAGTCTGGTTAACTCCCTGTCTGCATGAGTTTAAATATGTGTGTATATATATATATATATATATATATATATATATATATATATATATATATAAATATATCTCTTATAAAAATATATATATATTTATATATAATATTTTTTTTTTTTTTATATTGCAGGAGTACACACAACATTGATGGCATTAAGTATACCTTGTATGAAACCTATTTAAATGGTGAGAAACATGATTGAATGAAGTAATAAACATTTGTTTAAGCACAATACTGTTAGAGTCTCATACTTAGGATATTTCTCAAACATTAGGCCTGTATTATTAAAATAGTGTTTTCACAAGGAAGCATGAAGTGTATTAGTTTGTGTATACCAGTTTATATAGTACTATATATATATATATATATATATATATATATATATATATATATATATATATATATATATATATATATATATACTCACACACTCACACTCACACTCACTCAGTGTGTGTGTGTGTATATATATATTATTATACATTCTGAGATGTTATAGAAACGAACACACAACTGATTAAAGGACAAAATTACAATGGCCAAGCAAGGCAAAGGTAAGTAATAATTTACACATAATCCTGCTGTACACGTACAAGAAAGATGTTTGCAGTTACTTAGGTGTTTTAATAATTGCATGTGACTAATATGCATATGCAATTCTTACATCAATTAACACACCCAAATGCAATGTTTTGCTGCAAAGTCAATGGCAGCTTCTCTAAACTTAGCAACTGGCTCCTGGTGGACCATTACTGAACAGACGATTACAACATAAATATTTATAACACAATTAATTATGAGTGTTAACATTTCCAAAACTTCACGTGTACAAGAACATAGTTGAAAGTTTGGAAACAACACAGTCTTCAGCATACATACAATAGTAATTAGATAATCTGAAGTCAACAAAACAAGGCCAAAGACATATTTTCTGAATTATAACATTTATTTTTTTTGTTCCTTTTGCGAGCGAGTAACAGGCCTGCTTGTTGTCTCTTGAATTTTCCTTTTTCTTTTGCCACCAACTTTAGGCACAACAGAGCCACTTTGAGTGGCCTCTGGCACTTCACGGGCAGGGCTTGTGGCCAGTGACTGTTCACCTACGGGGCTTGTGGCCAGTGACTCACCTACAGGGCTTGTGGCCAGTGACTCACCTACAGGGCTTGTGGCCAGTGATTCACCTACAGGGCTTTTGGGCAGCGATTCACCTACAGGGCTTTTGGGCAGCGATTCACCTACAGGGCTTTTGGGCAGCGACTCACCTACAGGGCTTTTGGGCAGCGATTCACCTACAGGGCTTTTGGGCAGCGACTCACCTACAGGGCTTTTGGGTAGTGACTGTTCACGGACAGGGCTTGTGCCCAGTGACACATGTGAGCAAGTTGGTAGACACTGCACAAGTGATGGTTGGTCTGTTTCATGTGTGTCTTGTTTTGTTTTTGTCGCCTCCTTTGTAGGTGTCTGCTGCTGAATTTGTACAGATGGCAGCGGTAGGATGTCATCAGGAACCTGCACAGCAATGTCTGCTACTTGACCGGTAACATTTGGGCCTGGTGAATGAATATCAGATGAATGTGGTGAAAACTGACCTGCATGAACAGATCCTGGCTGGGAGGTGTTGAATTGTGGTACATTAGTCATTCTCCAGTAATTAGCTTGTGTTTGCTGAACAACTAATGCTTCGAATGAGGTGTTGATTTTTTGCAACTGTTTAGGCACTTCAATGAAGACTCTGTGGAGATGTGCCAATTGTGATACTGTTTCTTCCTGCAGTCCAATCATCCTTTCCAGCACTGTCATCATGTCTGAATGGCGACGATTTTCTGCGTCCACTATTTTTCCCTCTGAAGCTACAATTGCATCGTATGTGGAAGTTGATGGACGATTTGGCGGTACAACAGTTTCTATTGGCACCTCTTCATGGTCACATGATTGTATTTCAGTCTCTTCTGTGGCGTCATCCTCATCATACTCATCATCCTCATCACCATGATGTTCTAAAAAGAAATGTACACATTATTAAATGGCATGTTAATGTATGCTGTGTTACTATGTAATTGTACTGTGTCCTAAGTAACACCTAACATGTTAGCATACGTTTTATAACCTCATTAAAAACTACCTTGACTTACGAATAATGTTTGGACTCAGTATGAAATATGAATGAATGAAAAGTTGCTCTAAACTCAGAAGTCCTACATGATAATTAACATCACTAACACAATACATGTTGCCTTACACTTAATTTTCACTGACACTAAGTAATCCTATTTAAAGAAGATGTGCAAAACAAATAATGCACATGACAACATAACATATAGAAGAGCACATATTATATGGCCAGCAAATGATACACTCACCTTCTAGTAGTGTTGAGCTGGCTGACCCAGGTGAAGACACTTGTTCCATCTCAGGTGACACATGTCCTCCAGGGGCAACTATATATAACAATAACATAAGTTTTACATTTACATGTGTAAATATTGAACAAACACTTATTGTATGTTCTGTATTTATGATTAACTAACAACATCAGTTCCTTAACCGAAAATGTGTGTGAAAGTGAACATAAATAGTTGTAATAACACTGTACATGCCTGTGTACTTAGAATTTTTGAGTTCCCTAACATACAACATACTATGTTTCTGCAGTAATGCGTGAGGATAAATAGATTAAATGAGTACATAAAAATCATATGTTGTGTAGTGATATCAGTATCATAATGTACATAACTATCATGAGATGACCATTCACAATGGTTATCATGAAGGTGGTCATATTGCAAAAAGTGTTGTTTTTGGTAGAGGATATGTGTGGTACATTAATCGAAGATGTGGCACACCTGAATGTGGCTGTGACTCAACAAGACAACACATGCAGTGTGTGATAATGTGTCTTTCATAGTAGTTCAACTATAGATATGAGTGAACTAATGTGTGACGTACGCTTTGATAAGTAATGAGTTGTTGGGGCATTTAGTAGCTAGAGTTAAGCTTTCAAATGAGTGTGATTAACTTCAGTTGTGCTATTCAGGTTGTAAGAAAGGTATTCCCTTCCCCAAAAAGCCTAATCAGCCACACCTTTCAATGACTTGAAACAGGTGCAAATGGTGTGAACTAAGTTGACCGTGAAATGAGGCTGTAATTAGTGTGTGTGCTGAACCCCACCCCCTCTGTTGAAGTGTATGCTGTGATGAGATATTAATTGCAGCTGCTTTAACACAATGGTAGATGAGCTAAGTAGTCATCTGCAGTGTTTAAGTTATGAAAACAATGACATAACATATGATACGTGTGCCTCATTATGCTGTCTGTATATGACATAAAGCAAAAATGGACCTTTTCATAAGCAACTATAGATGTGTTAGTGCCAGTGATGTTTGTAGGCCGTTACATGCAATTTCTTTGATGCATGCTTAAAATAGGCAGTAATGTCATGTTTGTCGGAGTAAAATCAATAAAATACACAATAACATGATACATATTTCTGTTCTGTACCTGTAGCTACTAATAATTTCTCATGAACATGTGTTACACATGTGTACTACCCTGTTGTTCCCCATCTTCGCCCACCATCAATTGCTTCCACTGCAGCTATGCATTTTGGGAATTCACATGTAAATGAGCACGCAATGGCACGTGCTATATTAGTTACTGCTTTTAGTAGGACTACTACATATATGTCTATTTTGAGATATATATATATACAGAATCAGACATATACATATATAGATGCAGGTATGCTTATATTGTGAAGACAGTATAAAAAGCAGTGTAACTATGCAAAATAACTGTAAGCAACGACACGCCTAGTACAGTAATATTTATCACCTGCTGGAAATTGTGACGGATAAATTCCAATGTCACGGTCACCAGCCAAGCCTTCCACGACGACGGTAAGTAATTTTGGCCGAAGCAGCTCCTCCAATGGAGTCAATATGAGACGTTGTGGTGTGGGCCCACCTCCAGTGCCAGTAGCATGCACGCGTTGGTCTTGTATTTTCTTTTTCAATTTGGACCTAATATCATCAAATCTTTTCCGACAATGATACTTGTCCCTGACACTATTCCCACAGGCATTGACACCAATGACTATTGTGTCCCACATTTCTTTTTTGCTTGCTGCACTTGTCCGCCCTTGAAAAACATATAAAAGATATGAGGTAAATGAATAATAATATAAGCACCAGTTTCCTACACTGCTAGCTGTTCCAAGTGATAGCAAACATGCTGTTTTATGTGTAATATGTGCAGCACATGAGCATTCACTACTAAACCTATACATGTAAGCAAGGTTGCATTCATATTGTATGCAGTTCTGGCAAATTGACCGCCTGTGTTTATTTGTCCTTGTAAGGCATGATAAAAAGCTGTGTTTCCACACTAATGAACATAGAAAGATATTGTGTACCCATATTTGCATATGAACAAAACTCAGATGACCTAGGATCACATGTATTTGAATAATAAATGTAAAGTTACACTTACCTACTAAATGTCCATATATACTGTCATAGTGCTCCAGAATGCCAGTGACAAGAGCCCTATTTTCCTGGTCATTGAAGCGAGGATTACGTGGCTTCTCCACACGTTTTTTCCGAGCAGGTTTAGGGTCAGAGCTTGGCTGGTGCTGACTGGACTCTCCTTCTTCCAATGGAAGAGCCTCCAAAAGCTGGCCACCAGCAAGCACGCCACCACCATCCACCCCATCAGCAACTGCGCCACCAGCAGCACTCCCAGCACCAGCACTCCCACTCCTAGCACCAGCACTCCCACTCCTAGCACCAGCACTCACACTCCTAGCACCAGCACTCCCACTCCCAGCAACAGCACTCCCACTCCCAGCAACAGCACTCCCACTCCCAGCAACAGCACTCCCACTCCCAGCAACAGCACTCCCAGCAACAGCACTCCCACTCCCAGCAACAGCACTCCCACTCCCAGCAACAGCACTCCCACTCCCAGCAACACCACTCGGTGCACCAGCAACATCACTCCCCTGAACAGTACGTTCACTCCGACGCGTACTCCCACGAGTAGCACTCCCACTCCCACCAGCATCACTCTTCCCACGCTTTGCGGGCATACTTCCAGCACTCACAAAAAACAGACAATAAATGTACAGGCAATCACACGACCCACTTCCACATATAAAACAAGACAAAGATGTAAACAAAACAACAAAGGACAAAGCTCACCCAATACACAACAAGTCTCTCAGTCAATATGCAAATCTTCAATCGTCCAGCTCTGTGCGTCTCTCTCTCTCTCTCACTCCCAACAACACAGAGAATGATTAGCAGTACACGTTGCCTTTAAATATGGCGCGCAATCAAAAACATGCTTGTTTCGCCTGATTCAGCAAGATTTGTGATTGTGCAACCTAACAGCACCCCGCCACGCACGCCGATACACCTGTGTGTGATCGGCTCATCATCGTGAGAGTGGGCGGATTTGTTTTCTGGTTGATTTTGAATGTATTCGGCACTTACTGCATACGGAGAGGGAAAAACGCCAATAACATGACTAATCGATAAGCTTGCCGATTTCACATAATCGTCGCTTACTGCATGAGGCCCATAGTCTTCTAAAATGATTGAAGTCTAAATGTAGCTTTGTGACTGCTTAAAACATCTTCTTTCTCTTTATTTATCAAAGGTTATTCAATGTGATTAGTGTTTGTTTTTAATGTAATCCTAAACTAAAGTAGCACTGTGTCTGTTTGCAAAGTTTAGCTATGGGCAAAATATGTTTGTCTCTTTTTTTAACATTAATAAAGTTGTTGAGTGTAAAAAAATGTAGCTTTCATCCCTCTTCCGCCTTCGCCCAATAGGAGCACAGCTGGCATGCGTTCCAGGGTGGAAACGGACGCATCCCAGTGACGTGGTCTCTGACTCTAGGACTAGTGCCAGAGGGGAGGCGATGTCACAGAGATGCGACGCTTCGCCGGCGCGCATGCGCAGTGTACTCGGTTGGGCGATTTTGGCGCAAAACGGGTGTATTAAAGGTAAGGAGGTATAGTGATGTGGTACACCTTGATAAAGTCCCGTGGGACGAAACATGTCGGTTGTGGGCTGTGTTTCTGTCCCTGTGCATTTATCCAATAAATCACCCTCAGTTTTAGCACGGAGTTGTGCCCTTTATTCATTTTTTCTACAGGATTCTCCCTGCAGACTTCTACTTCAGCTGTGCTCCTTGCTTCCCAAAACTCTACTCCCTACCCAAGTCCAAGACCTACCCCTTGTCGTTACCAGAATCTCACGCTATGGATGAATATATCCAGGAGAATCTCAAGAAAGGCTTTATTCGTCATTCCAATTCCCCAGCAGGGGCTGGGTTTTTCTTCGTCAAGAAAAAGGACGGATCGTTGAGGCCTTGCATCGACTACAGGGGTTTAAACCACATCACTATTAAAAATCGTTACCCCTTCCCCTTATTACCGAACTGTTCGATAAATTACAGGGGGCCAAGATTTTTTCCAAGTTAGATCTACATGGTGCCTATAACCTGGTGCACATCAGGAAGGGGGATGAATGGAAGATGGCCTTCAACACGCGTCGCGGAATCACTCCCCTCGGCGATTCCTCTGCACAGCGCCGGGCGCGCCCACGCCCTCCTGCACGCACACCTGCACCATCCACTGGCTCTGTTCACACGCGTACACGAGTTACGGAGCAAGCTCAGTCTGCACACTCTTATTCCCGTCCCCCGGACCTCAGGCTCCGCCCCCGCACACTGCACGGGCATACTCAGGTTACTAACAAGACTCACCTGGCCTGTTATGCCTGCACCAATCTGCAGTGTCTCCCTGTAGCTCTTCCTGTCCCGCCTCCGTTCCTAATTAGACCTTCCTGCTTTATCTAGCTCCTCTCTGCTCAGTCTTTGCTCGACATAGTCTCTGTATGGAAGTACTTCTGGATTCTCTCAGTGTTTTCACAGGTTCTGACGCAGCTCGTACGACTACGCCTCTGGCTCTCGATCTCGGCACTCCTTGGACAACGCTCACTCTGGTAACCCCTTGAACTCGGCTTGGACTACGACCTATCTCCACTCTCCACTCCCTGACTTCGGAAAGGCATCATTCACTCTATCTCTACAACCGGTACCGGCAAGTATTGTCTACCTTACTACACCTGGCCTGGCAACGCTTCATACCACACTACGGACACGCTCCCTTTGCTGCGGGTGCGTGTATTACCACTTCCCCCTTCAGCTCAGGGGACGGGTCTGGTCTGCGGGCAGCACCGGCGTAACAAGCGCCTCCATCTATAGTAAGCCCCAGGAATGCGGGGAGGAATCCTTACCACAGAGATTCCCCACAGGGATGAGAGATTCCAGTCTCACACACGGATTATCTTTAAAAGCAGCAGTCTCTTTATTCTCTTGGGCAGTAGCAGCAGCAGCCGACAGGTACAGTTGATGCACAGTCCACTAACTGTTCTCCCTTATGATGTTCCCTGCCGTCACTCTGGACCCAAAGGGCATCCAGAGTGGGGCTAGCTCTTCCCTCACCCCCTAAGCAGGGTGAGAGGTATTTGGTCCACCTCACTAACTACAGCTATTTCAGCTCTACTCATGAGCTGATCACTCCTCTCCTCACTAACTCACTCACTCACTACTCTCAGACTGACAGAACAGAACACACTAAATAGGAAATGCACTGCTCTTTTATGATCTCAGCAGGCACCGCCCCTGTGTCTCTTGCTTTGACACAGGGTCAGGTGACCTACCTCCACCACTCAGGGCAAGTGCTTGAAGTGGGGGGAACCCATTATAACTCCAGGCAACCTGCCCTTACCAGGGATTATACCAGGAGAAGGATAGAACTATAGCACCATTTCTTACCAGGGCTACATATAATAGGATTGCAGCAATAAAAGTACAGTACTACATTAAGACGTATATTCAAAATAGGAGGTAAATGAATAGAAGATTATTTACAGGGAAAAATCAGAGTGTAGACAAAGAGAATAATAATCTACTGAGGATGTAACGGACAAGCACACATTCTCAATCACAGACAGGTTATTGCCCCACAACCAGTGTATGTATGTATATACTGTATATACAGTATTTCAATATCCCTTTTAATTGCTAATAGTAAAGCTTCTCTCTGCATTGATCTAAATCATTTTCAGATGAGGTTTTAGAGGACAGATCCAAACCGCCCCCCCCCCTTCATTTCTTTAATACAAGAATGAAGCAGACGGTCTCGGGAGCAGAACCCCGTTAATTTCAGCTCTGGGGTCCCCCTGCTTCCGAAGATACTGTCCTCCGAAGGGGGTGCCTGTATCTCCTGCAGTTTAAAGAGATGAGAATTCATCAAGTTTAATAAGCAAAAACACTGTATAAGTCGAATTTCAGCATTTTTGTGTGACCGGGAAAACCACAGTCACAAGACGAGATGCAGTTCCATAGAAACTTGCCATTTTACCGCTGAACCTAAAAATGGGTAGAAAGTACTTTTTCTCCCTTCCTGTTAATGCCACAGACTTCGCCTTTACAGGGCACACGTTTTCTATCTTCCCCGCTTCAGCCCATGAAATATTGAGCTTCAAATGTGTTGTTAACATTGTGTAAAAAAGTTGCTCACAGCTGTTCTAGGAACACATTGTGAAATCGCGTATATCTTTGCTTCTACACATAGGAATGTATTGTGCTTTGCTTTACACACTATTCTACAGTCAAGAGGAGAGAATTCATCAAGTTTAATAAGCAAAAACACTGTATAAGTCGAATTTCAGCATTTTTGTGTGACCGGGAAAACCACAGTCACAAGCCGAGATGCAGTTCCATAGAAACTTGCCATTTTACCGCTGAACCTAAAAATGGGTAGAAAGTACTTTTTCTCCCTTCCTGTTAATGCCACAGACTTCGCCTTTACAGGGCACACGTTTTCTATCTTCCCCGCTTCAGCCCATGAAATATTGAGCTTCAAATGTGTTGTTAACGTGGTGTAAAAAAGTTGCTCACAGCTGTTCTAGGAACACATTGTGAAATCGCGTATATCTTTGCTTCTACACATAGCAATGTATTGTGCTTTGCTTTACACACTATTCTACAGTCAAGAGATGAGAATTCATCAAGTTTAATAAGCAAAAACACTGTATAAGTCGAATTTCAGCATTTTTGTGTGACCGGGAAAACCACAGTCACAAGACGAGATGCAGTTCCATAGAAACTTGCCATTTTACCGCTGAACCTAAAAATGGGTAGAAAGTACTTTTTCTCCCTTCCTGTTAATGCCACAGACTTCGCCTTTACAGGGCACACGTTTTCTATCTTCCCCGCTTCAGCCCATGAAATATTGAGCTTCAAATGTGTTGTTAACATTGTGTAAAAAAGTTGCTCACAGCTGTTCTAGGAACACATTGTGAAATCGCGTATATCTTTGCTTCTACACATAGGAATGTATTGTGCTTTGCTTTACACACTATTCTACAGTCAAGAGGAGAGAATTCATCAAGTTTAATAAGCAAAAACACTGTATAAGTCGAATTTCAGCATTTTTGTGTGACCGGGAAAACCACAGTCACAAGCCGAGATGCAGTTCCATAGAAACTTGCCATTTTACCGCTGAACCTAAAAATGGGTAGAAAGTACTTTTTCTCCCTTCCTGTTAATGCCACAGACTTCGCCTTTACAGGGCACACGTTTTCTATCTTCCCCGCTTCAGCCCATGAAATATTGAGCTTCAAATGTGTTGTTAACGTGGTGTAAAAAAGTTGCTCACAGCTGTTCTAGGAACACATTGTGAAATCGCGTATATCTTTGCTTCTACACATAGCAATGTATTGTGCTTTGCTTTACACACTATTCTACAGTCAAGAGATGAGAATTCATCAAGTTTAATAAGCAAAAACACTGTATAAGTCGAATTTCAGCATTTTTGTGTGACCGGGAAAACCACAGTCACAAGACGAGATGCAGTTCCATAGAAACTTGCCATTTTACCGCTGAACCTAAAAATGGGTAGAAAGTACTTTTTCTCCCTTCCTGTTAATGCCACAGACTTCGCCTTTACAGGGCACACGTTTTCTATCTTCCCCGCTTCAGCCCATGAAATATTGAGCTTCAAATGTGTTGTTAACATTGTGTAAAAAAGTTGCTCACAGCTGTTCTACAGTAGGAACACATTGTGAAATCGCATATATCTTTGCTTCTACAAATAGCAATGTATTGTGCTTTGCTTTACACACTATTCTACAGTCAAGAGATGAGAATTCATCAAGTTTAATAAGCAAAAACACTGTATAAGTCGAATTTCAGCATTTTTGTGTGACCGGGAAAACCACAGTCACAAGCCGAGATGCAGTTCCATAGAAACTTGCCATTTTACCGCTGAACCTAAAAATGGGTAGAAAGTACTTTTTCTCCCTTCCTGTTAATGCCACAGACTTCGCCTTTACAGGGCACACGTTTTCTATCTTCCCCGCTTCAGCCCATGAAATATTGAGCTTCAAATGTGTTGTTAACTTGGTGTAAAAAAGTTGCTCACAGCTGTTCTAGGAACACATTGTGAAATCGCGTATATCTTTGCTTCTACACATAGGAATGTATTGTGCTTTGCTTTACACACTATTCTACAGTCAAGAGGAGAGAATTCATCAAGTTTAATAAGCAAAAACACTGTATAAGTCGAATTTCAGCATTTTTGTGTGACCGGGAAAACCACAGTCACAAGCCGAGATGCAGTTCCATAGAAACTTGCCATTTTACCGCTGAACCTAAAAATGGGTAGAAAGTACTTTTTCTCCCTTCCTGTTAATGCCACAGACTTCGCCTTTACAGGGCACACGTTTTCTATCTTCCCCGCTTCAGCCCATGAAATATTGAGCTTCAAATGTGTTGTTAACATTGTGTAAAAAAGTTGCTCACAGCTGTTCTAGGAACACATTGTGAATCGCGTATATCTTTGCTTCTACACATAGCAATGTATTGTGCTTTGCTTTACACACCATTCTACAGTCAAGAGGAGAGAATTCATCAAGTTTAATAAGCAAAAACACTGTATAAGTCGAATTTCAGCATTTTTGTGTGACCGGGAAAACCACAGTCACAAGCCGAGATGCAGTTCCATAGAAACTTGCCATTTTACCGCTGAACCTAAAAATGGGTAGAAAGTACTTTTTCTCCCTTCCTGTTAATGCCACAGACTTCGCCTTTACAGGGCACACGTTTTCTATCTTCCCCGCTTCAGCCCATGAAATATTGAGCTTCAAATGTGTTGTTAACGTTGTGTAAAAAAGTTGCTCACAGCTGTTCTAGGAACACATTGTGAAATCGCGTATATGTTTGCTTCTACACATAGCAATGTATTGTGCTTTGCTTTACACACTATTCTACAGTCAAGAGGAGAGAATTCATCAAGTTTAATAAGCAAAAACACTGTATAAGTCGAATTTCAGCATTTTTGTGTGACCGGGAAAACCACAGTCACAAGCCGAGATGCAGTTCCATAGAAACTTGCCATTTTACCGCTGAACCTAAAAATGGGTAGAAAGTACTTTTTCTCCCTTCCTGTTAATGCCACAGACTTCGCCTTTACAGGGCACACGTTTTCTATCTTCCCCGCTTCAGCCCATGAAATATTGAGCTTCAAATGTGTTGTTAACATTGTGTAAAAAAGTTGCTCACAGCTGTTCTAGGAACACATTGTGAAATCGCGTATATCTTTGCTTCTACACATAGGAATGTATTGTGCTTTGCTTTACACACTATTCTACAGTCAAGAGGAGAGAATTCATCAAGTTTAATAAGCAAAAACACTGTATAAGTCGAATTTCAGCATTTTTGTGTGACCGGGAAAACCACAGTCACAAGCCGAGATGCAGTTCCATAGAAACTTGCCATTTTACCGCTGAACCTAAAAATGGGTAGAAAGTACTTTTTCTCCCTTCCTGTTAATGCCACAGACTTCGCCTTTACAGGGCACACGTTTTCTATCTTCCCCGCTTCAGCCCATGAAATATTGAGCTTCAAATGTGTTGTTAACATTGTGTAAAAAAGTTGCTCACAGCTGTTCTAGGAACACATTGTGAAATCGCGTATATCTTTGCTTCTACACATAGCAATGTATTGTGCTTTGCTTTACACACCATTCTACAGTCAAGAGGAGAGAATTCATCAAGTTTAATAAGCAAAAACACTGTATAAGTCGAATTTCAGCATTTTTGTGTGACCGGTAAAACCACAGTCACAAGCCGAGATGCAGTTCCATAGAAACTTGCCATTTTACCGCTTAACCTAAAAATGGGTAGAAAGTACTTTTTCTCCCTTCCTGTTAATGCCACAGACTTCGCCTTTACAGGGCACACGTTTTCTATCTTCCCCGCTTCAGCCCATGAAATATTGAGCTTCAAATGTGTTGTTAACATTGTGTAAAAAAGTTGCTCACAGCTGTTCTAGGAACACATTGTGAAATCGCGTATATCTTTGCTTCTACACATAGCAATGTATTGTGCTTTGCTTTACACACTATTCTACAGTCAAGAGGAGAGAATTCATCAAGTTTAATAAGCAAAAACACTGTATAAGTCGAATTTCAGCATTTTTGTGTGACCGGGAAAACCACAGTCACAAGACGAGATGCAGTTCCATAGAAACTTGCCATTTTACCGCTGAACCTAAAAATGGGTAGAAAGTACTTTTTCTCCCTTCCTGTTAATGCCACAGACTTCGCCTTTACAGGGCACACGTTTTCTATCTTCCCCGCTTCAGCCCATGAAATATTTAGCTTCAAATGTGTTGTTAACGTGGTGTAAAAAAGTTGCTCACAGCTGTTCTAGGAACACATTGTGAAATCGCGTATATGTTTGCTTCTACACATAGCAATGTATTGTGCTTTGCTTTACACACTATTCTACAGTCAAGAGGAGAGAATTCATCAAGTTTAATAAGCAAAAACACTGTATAAGTCGAATTTCAGCATTTTTGTGTGACCGGGAAAACCACAGTCACAAGCCGAGATGCAGTTCCATAGAAACTTGCCATTTTACCGCTTAACCTAAAAATGGGTAGAAAGTACTTTTTCTCCCTTCCTGTTAATGCCACAGACTTCGCCTTTACAGGGCACACGTTTTCTATCTTCCCCGCTTCAGCCCATGAAATATTGAGCTTCAAATGTGTTGTTAACATTGTGTAAAAAAGTTGCTCACAGCTGTTCTAGGAACACATTGTGAAATCGCGTATATCTTTGCTTCTACACATAGCAATGTATTGTGCTTTTCTTTACACACTATTCTACAGTCAAGAGGAGAGAATTCATCAAGTTTAATAAGCAAAAACACTGTATAAGTCGAATTTCAGCATTTTTGTGTGACCGGGAAAACCACAGTCACAAGCCGAGATGCAGTTCCATAGAAACTTGCCATTTTACCGCTGAACCTAAAAATGGGTAGAAAGTACTTTTTCTCCCTTCCTGTTAATGCCACAGACTTCGCCTTTACAGGGCACACGTTTTCTATCTTCCCCGCTTCAGCCCATGAAATATTGAGCTTCAAATGTGTTGTTAACGTTGTGTAAAAAAGTTGCTCACAGCTGTTCTAGGAACACATTGTGAAATCGCGTATATCTTTGCTTCTACACATAGCAATGTATTGTGCTTTGCTTTACACACTATTCTACAGTCAAGAGGAGAGAATTCATCAAGTTTAATAAGCAAAAACACTGTATAAGTCGAATTTCAGCATTTTTGTGTGACCGGGAAAACCACAGTCACAAGACGAGATGCAGTTCCATAGAAACTTGCCATTTTACCGCTGAACCTAAAAATGGGTAGAAAGTACTTTTTCTCCCTTCCTGTTAATGCCACAGACTTCGCCTTTACAGGGCACACGTTTTCTATCTTCCCCGCTTCAGCCCATGAAATATTGAGCTTCAAATGTGTTGTTAACGTGGTGTAAAAAAGTTGCTCACAGCTGTTCTAGGAACACATTGTGAAATCGCATATATCTTTGCTTCTACAAATAGCAATGTATTGTGCTTTGCTTTACACACTATTCTACAGTCAAGAGATGAGAATTCATCAAGTTTAATAAGCAAAAACACTGTATAAGTCGAATTTCAGCATTTTTGTGTGACCGGGAAAACCACAGTCACAAGCCGAGATGCAGTTCCATAGAAACTTGCCATTTTACCGCTGAACCTAAAAATGGGTAGAAAGTACTTTTTCTCCCTTCCTGTTAATGCCACAGACTTCGCCTTTACAGGGCACACGTTTTCTATCTTCCCCGCTTCAGCCCATGAAATATTGAGCTTCAAATGTGTTGTTAACATTGTGTAAAAAAGTTGCTCACAGCTGTTCTAGGAACACATTGTGAATCGCGTATATCTTTGCTTCTACACATAGCAATGTATTGTGCTTTGCTTTACACACCATTCTACAGTCAAGAGGAGAGAATTCATCAAGTTTAATAAGCAAAAACACTGTATAAGTCGAATTTCAGCATTTTTGTGTGACCGGGAAAACCACAGTCACAAGCCGAGATGCAGTTCCATAGAAACTTGCCATTTTACCGCTGAACCTAAAAATGGGTAGAAAGTACTTTTTCTCCCTTCCTGTTAATGCCACAGACTTCGCCTTTACAGGGCACACGTTTTCTATCTTCCCCGCTTCAGCCCATGAAATATTGAGCTTCAAATGTGTTGTTAACGTTGTGTAAAAAAGTTGCTCACAGCTGTTCTAGGAACACATTGTGAAATCGCGTATATGTTTGCTTCTACACATAGCAATGTATTGTGCTTTGCTTTACACACTATTCTACAGTCAAGAGGAGAGAATTCATCAAGTTTAATAAGCAAAAACACTGTATAAGTCGAATTTCAGCATTTTTGTGTGACCGGGAAAACCACAGTCACAAGCCGAGATGCAGTTCCATAGAAACTTGCCATTTTACCGCTGAACCTAAAAATGGGTAGAAAGTACTTTTTCTCCCTTCCTGTTAATGCCACAGACTTCGCATTTACAGGGCACACGTTTTCTATCTTCCCCGCTTCAGCCCATGAAATATTGAGCTTCAAATGTGTTGTTAACATTGTGTAAAAAAGTTGCTCACAGCTGTTCTAGGAACACATTGTGAAATCGCGTATATCTTTGCTTCTACACATAGGAATGTATTGTGCTTTGCTTTACACACTATTCTACAGTCAAGAGGAGAGAATTCATCAAGTTTAATAAGCAAAAACACTGTATAAGTCGAATTTCAGCATTTTTGTGTGACCGGGAAAACCACAGTCACAAGCCGAGATGCAGTTCCATAGAAACTTGCCATTTTACCGCTGAACCTAAAAATGGGTAGAAAGTACTTTTTCTCCCTTCCTGTTAATGCCACAGACTTCGCCTTTACAGGGCACACGTTTTCTATCTTCCCCGCTTCAGCCCATGAAATATTGAGCTTCAAATGTGTTGTTAACGTGGTGTAAAAAAGTTGCTCACAGCTGTTCTAGGAACACATTGTGAAATCGCATATATCTTTGCTTCTACAAATAGCAATGTATTGTGCTTTGCTTTACACACTATTCTACAGTCAAGAGATGAGAATTCATCAAGTTTAATAAGCAAAAACACTGTATAAGTCGAATTTCAGCATTTTTGTGTGACCGGGAAAACCACAGTCACAGGCCGAGATGCAGTTCCATAGAAACTTGCCATTTTACCGCTGAACCTAAAAATGGGTAGAAAGTACTTTTTCTCCCTTCCTGTTAATGCCACAGACTTCGCCTTTACAGGGCACACGTTTTCTATCTTCCCCGCTTCAGCCCATGAAATATTGAGCTTCAAATGTGTTGTTAACGTTGTGTAAAAAAGTTGCTCACAGCTGTTCTAGGAACACATTGTGAAATCGCGTATATCTTTGCTTCTACACATAGCAATGTATTGTGCTTTGCTTTACACACTATTCTACAGTCAAGAGGAGAGAATTGATCAAGTTTAATAAGCAAAAACACTGTATAAGTCGAATTTCAGCATTTTTGTGTGACCGGGAAAACCACAGCCACAAGCCGAGATGCAGTTCCATAGAAACTTGCCATTTTACCGCTGAACCTAAAAATGGGTAGAAAGTACTTTTTCTCCCTTCCTGTTAATGTCACAGACTTCGCCTTTACAGGGCACACGTTTTCTATCTTCCCCGCTTCAGCCCATGAAATATTGAGCTTCAAATGTGTTGTTAACGTGGTGTAAAAAAGTTGCTCACAGCTGTTCTAGGAACACATTGTGAAATCGCATATATCTTTGCTTCTACAAATAGCAATGTATTGTGCTTTGCTTTACACACTATTCTACAGTCAAGAGATGAGAATTCATCAAGTTTAATAAGCAAAAACACTGTATAAGTCGAAATTCAGCATTTTTGTGTGACCGGGAAAACCACAGTCACAAGACGAGATGCAGTTCCATAGAAACTTGCCATTTTACCGCTGAACCTAAAAATGGGTAGAAAGTACTTTTTCTCCCTTCCTGTTAATGCCACAGACTTCGCCTTTACAGGGCACACGTTTTCTATCTTCCCCGCTTCAGCCCATGAAATATTGAGCTTGAAATGTGTTGTTAACATTGTGTAAAAAAGTTGCTCACAGCTGTTCTAGGAACACATTGTGAAATCGCGTATATCTTTGCTTCTACACATAGGAATGTATTGTGCTTTGCTTTACACACTATTCTACAGTCAAGAGGAGAGAATTCATCAAGTTTAATAAGCAAAAACACTGTATAAGTCGAATTTCAGCATTTTTGTGTGACCGGGAAAACCACAGTCACAAGACGAGATGCAGTTCCATAGAAACTTGCCATTTTACCGCTGAACCTAAAAATGGGTAGAAAGTACTTTTTCTCCCTTCCTGTTAATGCCACAGACTTCGCCTTTACAGGGCACACGTTTTCTATCTTCCCCGCTTCAGCCCATGAAATATTGAGCTTGAAATGTGTTGTTAACATTGTGTAAAAAAGTTGCTCACAGCTGTTCTAGGAACACATTGTGAAATCGCGTATATCTTTGCTTCTACACATAGGAATGTATTGTGCTTTGCTTTACACACTATTCTACAGTCAAGAGGAGAGAATTCATCAAGTTTAATAAGCAAAAACACTGTATAAGTCGAATTTCAGCATTTTTGTGTGACCGGGAAAACCACAGTCACAAGCCGAGATGCAGTTCCATAGAAACTTGCCATTTTACCGCTGAACCTAAAAATGGGTAGAAAGTACTTTTTCTCCCTTCCTGTTAATGCCACAGACTTCGCCTTTACAGGGCACACGTTTTCTATCTTCCCCGCTTCAGCCCATGAAATATTGAGCTTCAAATGTGTTGTTAACATTGTGTAAAAAAGTTGCTCACAGCTGTTCTAGGAACACATTGTGAAATCGCGTATATGTTTGCTTCTACACATAGCAATGTATTGTGCTTTGCTTTACACACTATTCTACAGTCAAGAGGAGAGAATTCATCAAGTTTAATAAGCAAAAACACTGTATAAGTCGAATTTCAGCATTTTTGTGTGACCGGGAAAACCACAGTCACAAGCCGAGATGCAGTTCCATAGAAACTTGCCATTTTACCGCTGAACCTAAAAATGGGTAGAAAGTACTTTTTCTCCCTTCCTGTTAATGCCACAGACTTCGCCTTTACAGGGCACACGTTTTCTATCTTACCCGCTTCAGCCCATGAAATATTGAGCTTCAAATGTGTTGTTAACGTTGTGTAAAAAAAGTTGCTCACAGCTGTTCTAGGAACACATTGTGAAATCGCGTATATCTTTGCTTCTACACATAGCAATGTATTGTGCTTTGCTTTACACACTATTCTACAGTCAAGAGGAGAGAATTCATCAAGTTTAATAAGCAAAAACACTGTATAGGTCGAATTTCAGCATTTTTGTGTGACCGGGAAAACCACAGTCACAAGCCGAGATGCAGTTCCATAGAAACTTGCCATTTTACCGCTGAACCTAAAAATGGGTAGAAAGTACTTTTTCTCCCTTCCTGTTAATGCCACAGACTTCGCCTTTACAGGGCACACGTTTTCTATCTTCCCCGCTTCAGTCCATGAAATATTGAGCTTCAAATGTGTTGTTAACATTGTGTAAAAAAGTTGCTCACAGCTGTTCTAGGAACACATTGTGAAATCGCGTATATCTTTGCTTCTACACATAGCAATGTATTGTGCTTTGCTTTACACACTATTCTACAGTCAAGAGGAGAGAATTCATCAAGTTTAATAAGCAAAAACACTGTATAGGTCGAATTTCAGCATTTTTGTGTGACCGGGAAAACCACAGTCACAAGCCGAGATGCAGTTCCATAGAAACTTGCCATTTTACCGCTGAACCTAAAAATGGGTAGAAAGTACTTTTTCTCCCTTCCTGTTAATGCCACAGACTTCGCCTTTACAGGGCACACGTTTTCTATCTTCCCCGCTTCAGCCCATGAAATATTGAGCTTCAAATGTGTTGTTAACATTGTGTAAAAAAGTTGCTCACAGCTGTTCTAGGAACACATTGTGAAATCGCGTATATCTTTGCTTCTACACATAGGAATGTATTGTGCTTTGCTTTACACACTATTCTACAGTCAAGAGGAGAGAATTCATCAAGTTTAATAAGCAAAAACACTGTATAAGTCGAATTTCAGCATTTTTGTGTGACCGGGAAAACCACAGTCACAAGCCGAGATGCAGTTCCATAGAAACTTGCCATTTTACCGCTGAACCTAAAAATGTGTAGAAAGTACTTTTTCTCCCTTCCTGTTAATGCCACAGACTTCGCCTTTACAGGGCACACGTTTTCTATCTTCCCCGCTTCAGCCCATGAAATATTGAGCTTCAAATGTGTTGTTAACGTGGTGTAAAAAAGTTGCTCACAGCTGTTCTAGGAACACATTGTGAAATCGCATATATCTTTGCTTCTACAAATAGCAATGTATTGTGCTTTGCTTTACACACTATTCTACAGTCAAGAGATGAGAATTCATCAAGTTTAATAAGCAAAAACACTGTATAAGTCGAATTTCAGCATTTTTGTGTGACCGGGAAAACCACAGTCACAGGCCGAGATGCAGTTCCATAGAAACTTGCCATTTTACCGCTGAACCTAAAAATGGGTAGAAAGTACTTTTTCTCCCTTCCTGTTAATGCCACAGACTTCGCCTTTACAGGGCACACGTTTTCTATCTTCCCCGCTTCAGCCCATGAAATATTGAGCTTCAAATGTGTTGTTAACGTTGTGTAAAAAAGTTGCTCACAGCTGTTCTAGGAACACATTGTGAAATCGCGTATATCTTTGCTTCTACACATAGCAATGTATTGTGCTTTGCTTTACACACCATTCTACAGTCAAGAGGAGAGAATTCATCAAGTTTAATAAGCAAAAACACTGTATAAGTCGAATTTCAGCATTTTTGTGTGACCGGTAAAACCACAGTCACAAGCCGAGATGCAGTTCCATAGAAACTTGCCATTTTACCGCTTAACCTAAAAATGAGTAGAAAGTACTTTTTCTCCCTTCCTGTTAATGCCACAGACTTCGCCTTTACAGGGCACACGTTTTCTATCTTCCCCGCTTCAGCCCATGAAATATTGAGCTTCAAATGTGTTGTTAACATTGTGTAAAAAAGTTGCTCACAGCTGTTCTAGGAACACATTGTGAAATCGCGTATATCTTTGCTTCTACACATAGCAATGTATTGTGCTTTTCTTTACACACTATTCTACAGTCAAGAGGAGAGAATTCATCAAGTTTAATAAGCAAAAACACTGTATAAGTCGAATTTCAGCATTTTTGTGTGACCGGGAAAACCACAGTCACAAGCCGAGATGCAGTTCCATAGAAACTTGCCATTTTACCGCTGAACCTAAAAATGGGTAGAAAGTACTTTTTCTCCCTTCCTGTTAATGCCACAGACTTCGCCTTTACAGGGCACACGTTTTCTATCTTCCCCGCTTCAGCCCATGAAATATTGAGCTTCAAATGTGTTGTTAACGTTGTGTAAAAAAGTTGCTCACAGCTGTTCTAGGAACACATTGTGAAATCGCGTATATCTTTGCTTCTACACATAGCAATGTATTGTGCTTTGCTTTACACACTATTCTACAGTCAAGAGGAGAGAATTCATCAAGTTTAATAAGCAAAAACACTGTATAAGTCGAATTTCAGCATTTTTGTGTGACCGGGAAAACCACAGTCACAAGCCGAGATGCAGTTCCATAGAAACTTGCCATTTTACCGCTGAACCTAAAAATGGGTAGAAAGTACTTTTTCTCCCTTCCTGTTAATGTCACAGACTTCGCCTTTACAGGGCACACGTTTTCTATCTTCCCCGCTTCAGCCCATGAAATATTGAGCTTCAAATGTGTTGTTAACGTGGTGTAAAAAAGTTGCTCACAGCTGTTCTAGGAACACATTGTGAAATCGCATATATCTTTGCTTCTACAAATAGCAATGTATTGTGCTTTGCTTTACACACTATTCTACAGTCAAGAGATGAGAATTCATCAAGTTTAATAAGCAAAAACACTGTATAAGTCGAATTTCAGCATTTTTGTGTGACCGGGAAAACCACAGTCACAAGCCGAGATGCAGTTCCATAGAAACTTGCCATTTAACCGCTGAACCTAAAAATGGGTAGAAAGTACTTTTTCTCCCTTCCTGTTAATGCCACAGACTTCGCCTTTACAGGGCACACGTTTTCTATCTTCCCCGCTTCAGCCCATGAAATATTGAGCTTCAAATGTGTTGTTAACATTGTGTAAAAAAGTTGCTCACAGCTGTTCTAGGAACACATTGTGAAATCGTGTATATCTTTGCTTCTACACATAGCAATGTATTGTGCTTTGCTTTACACACTATTCTACAGTCAAGAGGAGAGAATTCATCAAGTTTAATAAGCAAAAACACTGTATAAGTCGAATTTCAGCATTTTTGTGTGACCGGGAAAACCACAGTCACAAGCCGAGATGCAGTTCCATAGAAACTTGCCATTTTACCGCTGAACCTAAAAATGGGTAGAAAGTACTTTTTCTCCCTTCCTGTTAATGCCACAGACTTCGCCTTTACAGGGCACACGTTTTCTATCTTCGCCGCTTCAGCCCATGAAATATTGAGCTTCAAATGTGTTGTTAACGTTGTGTAAAAAAGTTGCTCACAGCTGTTCTAGGAACACATTGTGAAATCGCGTATATGTTTGCTTCTACACATAGCAATGTATTGTGCTTTGCTTTACACACTATTCTACAGTCAAGAGGAGAGAATTCATCAAGTTTAATAAGCAAAAACACTGTATAAGTCGAATTTCAGCATTTTTGTGTGACCGGGAAAACCACAGTCACAAGCCGAGATGCAGTTCCATAGAAACTTGCCATTTTACCGCTGAACCTAAAAATGGGTAGAAAGTACTTTTTCTCCCTTCCTGTTAATGCCACAGACTTCGCCTTTACAGGGCACACGTTTTCTATCTTCCCCGCTTCAGCCCATGAAATATTGAGCTTCAAATGTGTTGTTAACATTGTGTAAAAAAGTTGCTCACAGCTGTTCTAGGAACACATTGTGAAATCGTGTATATCTTTGCTTCTACACATAGCAATGTATTGTGCTTTGCTTTACACACTATTCTACAGTCAAGAGGAGAGAATTCATCAAGTTTAATAAGCAAAAACACTGTATAAGTCGAATTTCAGCATTTTTGTGTGACCGGGAAAACCACAGTCACAAGCCGAGATGCAGTTCCATAGAAACTTGCCATTTTACCGCTGAACCTAAAAATGGGTAGAAAGTACTTTTTCTCCCTTCCTGTTAATGCCACAGACTTCGCCTTTACAGGGCACACGTTTTCTATCTTCGCCGCTTCAGCCCATGAAATATTGAGCTTCAAATGTGTTGTTAACGTTGTGTAAAAAAGTTGCTCACAGCTGTTCTAGGAACACATTGTGAAATCGCGTATATGTTTGCTTCTACACATAGCAATGTATTGTGCTTTGCTTTACACACTATTCTACAGTCAAGAGGAGAGAATTCATCAAGTTTAATAAGCAAAAACACTGTATAAGTCGAATTTCAGCATTTTTGTGTGACCGGGAAAACCACAGTCACAAGCCGAGATGCAGTTCCATAGAAACTTGCCATTTTACCGCTGAACCTAAAAATGGGTAGAAAGTACTTTTTCTCCCTTCCTGTTAATGTCACAGACTTCGCCTTTACAGGGCACACGTTTTCTATCTTCCCCGCTTCAGCCCATGAAATATTGAGCTTCAAATGTGTTGTTAACGTGGTGTAAAAAAGTTGCTCACAGCTGTTCTAGGAACACATTGTGAAATCGCATATATCTTTGCTTCTACAAATAGCAATGTATTGCGCTTTGCTTTACACACTATTCTACAGTCAAGAGATGAGAATTCATCAAGTTTAATAAGCAAAAACACTGTATAAGTCGAATTTCAGCATTTTTGTGTGACCGGGAAAACCACAGTCACAAGCCGAGATGCAGTTCCATAGAAACTTGCCATTTAACCGCTGAACCTAAAAATGGGTAGAAAGTACTTTTTCTCCCTTCCTGTTAATGCCACAGACTTCGCCTTTACAGGGCACACGTTTTCTATCTTCCCCGCTTCAGCCCATGAAATATTGAGCTTCAAATGTGTTGTTAACATTGTGTAAAAAAGTTGCTCACAGCTGTTCTAGGAACACATTGTGAAATCGTGTATATCTTTGCTTCTACACATAGCAATGTATTGTGCTTTGCTTTACACACTATTCTACAGTCAAGAGGAGAGAATTCATCAAGTTTAATAAGCAAAAACACTGTATAAGTCGAATTTCAGCATTTTTGTGTGACCGGGAAAACCACAGTCACAAGCCGAGATGCAGTTCCATAGAAACTTGCCATTTTACCGCTGAACCTAAAAATGGGTAGAAAGTACTTTTTCTCCCTTCCTGTTAATGCCACAGACTTCGCCTTTACAGGGCACACGTTTTCTATCTTCGCCGCTTCAGCCCATGAAATATTGAGCTTCAAATGTGTTGTTAACGTGGTGTAAAAAAGTTGCTCACAGCTGTTCTAGGAACACATTGTGAAATCGCGTATATCTTTGCTTCTACACATAGCAATGTATTGTGCTTTGCTTTACACACTATTCTACAGTCAAGAGGAGAGAATTGATCAAGTTTAATAAGCAAAAACACTGTATAAGTCGAATTTCAGCATTTTTGTGTGACCGGGAAAACCACAGTCACAAGCCGAGATGCAGTTCCATAGAAACTTGCCATTTTACCGCTGAACCTAAAAATGGGTAGAAAGTACTTTTTCTCCCTTCCTGTTAATGTCACAGACTTCGCCTTTACAGGGCACACGTTTTCTATCTTCCCCGCTTCAGCCCATGAAATATTGAGCTTCAAATGTGTTGTTAACGTGGTGTAAAAAAGTTGCTCACAGCTGTTCTAGGAACACATTGTGAAATCGCATATATCTTTGCTTCTACAAATAGCAATGTATTGTGCTTTGCTTTACACACTATTCTACAGTCAAGAGATGAGAATTCATCAAGTTTAATAAGCAAAAACACTGTATAAGTCGAATTTCAGCATTTTTGTGTGACCGGGAAAACCACAGTCACAAGCCGAGATGCAGTTCCATAGAAACTTGCCATTTTACCGCTGAACCTAAAAATGGGTAGAAAGTACTTTTTCTCCCTTCCTGTTAATGCCACAGACTTCGCCTTTACAGGGCACACGTTTTCTATCTTCCCCGCTTCAGCCCATGAAATATTGAGCTTGAAATGTGTTGTTAACATTGTGTAAAAAAGTTGCTCACAGCTGTTCTAGGAACACATTGTGAAATCGCGTATATCTTTGCTTCTACACATAGGAATGTATTGTGCTTTGCTTTACACACTATTCTACAGTCAAGAGGAGAGAATTCATCAAGTTTAATAAGCAAAAACACTGTATAAGACGAATTTCAGCATTTTTGTGTGACCGGGAAAACCACAGTCACAAGCCGAGATGCAGTTCCATAGAAACTTGCCATTTTACCGCTGAACCTAAAAATGGGTAGAAAGTACTTTTTCTCCCTTCCTGTTAATGCCACAGACTTCGCCTTTACAGGGCACACGTTTTCTATCTTCCCCGCTTCAGCCCATGAAATATTGAGCTTCAAATGTGTTGTTAACATTGTGTAAAAAAGTTGCTCACAGCTGTTCTAGGAACACATTGTGAAATCGCGTATATCTTTGCTTCTACACATAGCAATGTATTGTGCTTTGCTTTACACACTATTCTACAGTAAAGAGGAGATAATTCATCAAGTTTAATAAGCAAAAACACTGTATAAGTCGAATTTCAGCATTTTTGTGTGACCGGGAAAACCACAGTCACAAGCCGAGATGCAGTTCCATAGAAACTTGCCATTTTACCGCTGAACCTAAAAATGGGTAGAAAGTACTTTTTCTCCCTTCCTGTTAATGCCACAGACTTCGCCTTTACAGGGCACACGTTTTCTATCTTCCCCGCTTCAGCCCATGAAATATTGAGCTTCAAATGTGTTGTTAACGTTGTGTAAAAAAAGTTGCTCACAGCTGTTCTAGGAACACATTGTGAAATCGCGTATATCTTTGCTTCTACACATAGCAATGTATTGTGCTTTGCTTTACACACTATTCTACAGTCAAGAGGAGAGAATTCATCAAGTTTAATAAGCAAAAACACTGTATAGGTCGAATTTCAGCATTTTTGTGTGACCGGGAAAACCACAGTCACAAGCCGAGATGCAGTTCCATAGAAACTTGCCATTTTACCGCTGAACCTAAAAATGGGTAGAAAGTACTTTTTCTCCCTTCCTGTTAAAGCCACAGACTTCGCCTTTACAGGGCACACGTTTTCTATCTTCCCCGCTTCAGTCCATGAAATATTGAGCTTCAAATGTGTTGTTAACATTGTGTAAAAAAGTTGCTCACAGCTGTTCTAGGAACACATTGTGAAATCGCGTATATCTTTGCTTCTACACATAGCAATGTATTGTGCTTTGCTTTACACACTATTCTACAGTCAAGAGGAGAGAATTCATCAAGTTTAATAAGCAAAAACACTGTATAGGTCGAATTTCAGCATTTTTGTGTGACCGGGAAAACCACAGTCACAAGCCGAGATGCAGTTCCATAGAAACTTGCCATTTTACCGCTGAACCTAAAAATGGGTAGAAAGTACTTTTTCTCCCTTCCTGTTAATGCCACAGACTTCGCCTTTACAGGGCACACGTTTTCTATCTTTCCCGCTTCAGTCCATGAAATATTGAGCTTCAAATGTGTTGTTAACATTGTGTAAAAAAGTTGCTCACAGCTGTTCTAGGAACACATTGTGAAATCGCGTATATCTTTGCTTCTACACATAGCAATGTATTGTGCTTTGCTTTACACACTATTCTACAGTCAAGAGGAGAGAATTCATCAAGTTTAATAAGCAAAAACACTGTATAAGTCGAATTTCAGCATTTTTGTGTGACCGGGAAAACCACAGTCACAAGCCGAGATGCAGTTCCATAGAAACTTGCCATTTTACCGCTGAACCTAAAAATGGGTAGAAAGTACTTTTTCTCCCTTCCTGTTAATGTCACAGACTTCGCCTTTACAGGGCACACGTTTTCTATCTTCCCCGCTTCAGCCCATGAAATATTGAGCTTCAAATGTGTTGTTAACGTGGTGTAAAAAAGTTGCTCACAGCTGTTCTAGGAACACATTGTGAAATCGCATATATCTTTGCGTCTACAAATAGCAATGTATTGTGCTTTGCTTTACACACTATTCTACAGTCAAGAGGAGAGAATTCATCAAGTTTAATAAGCAAAAACACTGTATAAGTCGAATTTCAGCATTTTTGTGTGACCGGGAAAACCACAGTCACAAGCCGAGATGCAGTTCCATAGAAACTTGCCATTTAACCGCTGAACCTAAAAATGGGTAGAAAGTACTTTTTCTCCCTTCCTGTTAATGCCACAGACTTCGCCTTTACAGGGCACACGTTTTCTATCTTCCCCGCTTCAGCCCATGAAATATTGAGCTTCAAATGTGTTGTTAACATTGTGTAAAAAAGTTGCTCACAGCTGTTCTAGGAACACATTGTGAAATCGCGTATATCTTTGCTTCTACACATAGCAATGTATTGTGCTTTGCTTTACACACTATTCTACAGTCAAGAGGAGAGAATTCATCAAGTTTAATTAGCAAAAACACTGTATAAGTCGAATTTCAGCATTTTTGTGTGACCGGGAAAACCACAGTCACAAGCCGAGATGCAGTTCCATAGAAACTTGCCATTTTACCGCTGAACCTAAAAATGGGTAGAAAGTACTTTTTCTCCCTTCCTGTTAATGCCACAGACTTCGCCTTTACAGGGCACACGTTTTCTATCTTCCCCGCTTCAGCCCATGAAATATTGAGCTTCAAATGTGTTGTTAACATTGTGTAAAAAAGTTGCTCACAGCTGTTCTAGGAACACATTGTGAAATCGCGTATATCTTTGCTTCTACACATAGCAATGTATTGTGCTTTGCTTTACACACTATTCTACAGTCAAGAGGAGAGAATTCATCAAGTTTAATTAGCAAAAACACTGTATAAGTCGAATTTCAGCATTTTTGTGTGACCGGGAA
Source organism: Ascaphus truei (assembly GCF_040206685.1). NCBI lineage: Eukaryota > Metazoa > Chordata > Amphibia > Anura > Ascaphidae > Ascaphus > Ascaphus truei. The sequence continues at coordinate 69,015 of NW_027455536.1, forward strand.
AACCACAGTCACAAGCCGAGATGCAGTTCCATAGAAACTTGCCATTTTACCGCTGAACCTAAAAATGGGTAGAAAGTACTTTTTCTCCCTTCCTGTTAATGCCACAGACTTCGCCTTTACAGGGCACACGTTTTCTATCTTCCCCGCTTCAGCCCATGAAATATTGAGCTTCAAATGTGTTGTTAACGTTGTGTAAAAAAGTTGCTCACAGCTGTTCTAGGAACACATTGTGAAATCGCGTATATCTTTGCTTCTACACATAGCAATGTATTGTGCTTTGCTTTACACACTATTCTACAGTCAAGAGGAGAGAATTGATCAAGTTTAATAAGCAAAAACACTGTATAAGTCGAATTTCAGCATTTTTGTGTGACCGGGAAAACCACAGTCACAAGCCGAGATGCAGTTCCATAGAAACTTGCCATTTTACCGCTGAACCTAAAAATGGGTAGAAAGTACTTTTTCTCCCTTCCTGTTAATGTCACAGACTTCGCCTTTACAGGGCACACGTTTTCTATCTTCCCCGCTTCAGCCCATGAAATATTGAGCTTCAAATGTGTTGTTAACGTGGTGTAAAAAAGTTGCTCACAGCTGTTCTAGGAACACATTGTGAAATCGCATATATCTTTGCTTCTACAAATAGCAATGTATTGTGCTTTGCTTTACACACTATTCTACAGTCAAGAGATGAGAATTCATCAAGTTTAATAAGCAAAAACACTGTATAAGTCGAATTTCAGCATTTTTGTGTGACCGGGAAAACCACAGTCACAAGCCGAGATGCAGTTCCATAGAAACTTGCCATTTTACCGCTGAACCTAAAAATGGGTAGAAAGTACTTTTTCTCCCTTCCTGTTAATGCCACAGACTTCGCCTTTACAGGGCACACGTTTTCTATCTTCCCCGCTTCAGCCCATGAAATATTGAGCTTGAAATGTGTTGTTAACATTGTGTAAAAAAGTTGCTCACAGCTGTTCTAGGAACACATTGTGAAATCGCGTATATCTTTGCTTCTACACATAGGAATGTATTGTGCTTTGCTTTACACACTATTCTACAGTCAAGAGATGAGAATTCATCAAGTTTAATAAGCAAAAACACTGTATAAGTCGAATTTCAGCATTTTTGTGTGACCGGGAAAACCACAGTCACAAGCCGAGATGCAGTTCCATAGAAACTTGCCATTTTACCGCTGAACCTAAAAATGGGTAGAAAGTACTTTTTCTCCCTTCCTGTTAATGCCACAGACTTCGCCTTTACAGGGCACACGTTTTCTATCTTCCCCGCTTCAGCCCATGAAATATTGAGCTTGAAATGTGTTGTTAACATTGTGTAAAAAAGTTGCTCACAGCTGTTCTAGGAACACATTGTGAAATCGCGTATATCTTTGCTTCTACACATAGGAATGTATTGTGCTTTGCTTTACACACTCTTCTACAGTCAAGAGGAGAGAATTCATCAAGTTTAATAAGCAAAAACACTGTATAAGTCGAATTTCAGCATTTTTGTGTGACCGGGAAAACCACAGTCACAAGCCGAGATGCAGTTCCATAGAAACTTGCCATTTTACCGCTGAACCTAAAAATGGGTAGAAAGTACTTTTTCTCCCTTCCTGTTAATGCCACAGACTTCGCCTTTACAGGGCACACGTTTTCTATCTTCCCCGCTTCAGCCCATGAAATATTGAGCTTCAAATGTGTTGTTAACGTTGTGTAAAAAAGTTGCTCACAGCTGTTCTAGGAACACATTGTGAAATCGCGTATATCTTTGCTTCTACACATAGCAATGTATTGTGCTTTGCTTTACACACTATTCTACAGTCAAGAGGAGAGAATTGATCAAGTTTAATAAGCAAAAACACTGTATAAGTCGAATTTCAGCATTTTTGTGTGACCGGGAAAACCACAGTCACAAGCCGAGATGCAGTTCCATAGAAACTTGCCATTTTACCGCTGAACCTAAAAATGGGTAGAAAGTACTTTTTCTCCCTTCCTGTTAATGCCACAGACTTCGCCTTTACAGGGCACACGTTTTCTATCTTCCCCGCTTCAGCCCATGAAATATTGAGCTTGAAATGTGTTGTTAACATTGTGTAAAAAAGTTGCTCACAGCTGTTCTAGGAACACATTGTGAAATCGCGTATATCTTTGCTTCTACACATAGGAATGTATTGTGCTTTGCTTTACACACTATTCTACAGTCAAGAGGAGAGAATTCATCAAGTTTAATAAGCAAAAACACTGTATAAGTCGAATTTCAGCATTTTTGTGTGACCGGGAAAACCACAGTCACAAGCCGAGATGCAGTTCCATAGAAACTTGCCATTTTACCGCTGAACCTAAAAATGGGTAGAAAGTACTTTTTCTCCCTTCCTGTTAATGCCACAGACTTCGCCTTTACAGGGCACACGTTTTCTATCTTCCCCGCTTCAGCCCATGAAATATTGAGCTTCAAATGTGTTGTTAACGTGGTGTAAAAAAGTTGCTCACAGCTGTTCTAGGAACACATTGTGAAATCGCATATATCTTTGCTTCTACAAATAGCAATGTATTGTGCTTTGCTTTACACACTATTCTACAGTCAAGAGATGAGAATTCATCAAGTTTAATAAGCAAAAACACTGTATAAGTCGAATTTCAGCATTTTTGTGTGACCGGGAAAACCACAGTCACAAGCCGAGATGCAGTTCCATAGAAACTTGCCATTTTACCGCTGAACCTAAAAATGGGTAGAAAGTACTTTTTCTCCCTTCCTGTTAATGCCACAGACTTCGCCTTTACAGGGCACACGTTTTCTATCTTCCCCGCTTCAGCCCATGAAATATTGAGCTTGAAATGTGTTGTTAACATTGTGTAAAAAAGTTGCTCACAGCTGTTCTAGGAACACATTGGGAAATCGCGTATATCTTTGCTTCTACACATAGGAATGTATTGTGCTTTGCTTTACACACTATTCTACAGTCAAGAGATGAGAATTCATCAAGTTTAATAAGCAAAAACACTGTATAAGTCGAATTTCAGCATTTTTGTGTGACCGGGAAAACCACAGTCACAAGCCGAGATGCAGTTCCATAGAAACTTGCCATTTTACCGCTGAACCTAAAAATGGGTAGAAAGTACTTTTTCTCCCTTCCTGTTAATGCCACAGACTTCGCCTTTACAGGGCACACGTTTTCTATCTTCCCCGCTTCAGCCCATGAAATATTGAGCTTGAAATGTGTTGTTAACATTGTGTAAAAAAGTTGCTCACAGCTGTTCTAGGAACACATTGTGAAATCGCGTATATCTTTGCTTCTACACATAGCAATGTATTGTGCTTTGCTTTACACACTATTCTACAGTCAAGAGGAGAGAATTCATCAAGTTTAATAAGCAAAAACACTGTATAAGTCGAATTTCAGCATTTTTGTGTGACCGGGAAAACCACAGTCACAAGCCGAGATGCAGTTCCATAGAAACTTGCCATTTTACCGCTGAACCTAAAAATGGGTAGAAAGTACTTTTTCTCCCTTCCTGTTAATGCCACAGACTTCGCCTTTACAGGGCACACGTTTTCTATCTTCCCCGCTTCAGTCCATGAAATATTGAGCTTCAAATGTGTTGTTAACATTGTGTAAAAAAGTTGCTCACAGCTGTTCTAGGAACACATTGTGAAATCGCGTATATCTTTGCTTCTACACATAGCAATGTATTGTGCTTTGCTTTACACACTATTCTACAGTCAAGAGGAGAGAATTCATCAAGTTTAATAAGCAAAAACACTGTATAAGTCGAATTTCAGCATTTTTGTGTGACCAGGAAAACCACAGTCACAAGCCGAGATGCAGTTCCATAGAAACTTGCCATTTTACCGCTGAACCTAAAAATGGGTAGAAAGTACTTTTTCTCCCTTCCTGTTAATGCCACAGACTTCGCCTTTACAGGGCACACGTTTTCTATCTTCCCCGCTTCAGTCCATGAAATATTGAGCTTCAAATGTGTTGTTAACATTGTGTAAAAAAGTTGCTCACAGCTGTTCTAGGAACACATTGTGAAATCGCGTATATCTTTGCTTCTACACATAGCAATGTATTGTGCTTTGCTTTACACACTATTCTACAGTCAAGAGGAGAGAATTCATCAAGTTTAATAAGCAAAAACACTGTATAAGTCGAATTTCAGCATTTTTGTGTGACCGGGAAAACCACAGTCACAAGCCGAGATGCAGTTCCATAGAAACTTGCTATTTTACTGCTGAACCTAAAAATGGGTAGAAAGTACTTTTTCTCCCTTCCTGTTAATGTCACAGACTTCGCCTTTACAGGGCACACGTTTTCTATCTTCCCCGCTTCAGCCCATGAAATATTGAGCTTCAAATGTGTTGTTAACATTGTGTAAAAAAGTTGCTCACAGCTGTTCTAGGAACACATTGTGAAATCGCGTATATCTTTGCTTCTACACATAGCAATGTATTGTGCTTTGCTTTACACACTATTCTACAGTCAAGAGGAGAGAATTCATCAAGTTTAATAAGCAAAAACACTGTATAGGTCGAATTTCAGCATTTTTGTGTGACCGGGAAAACCACAGTCACAAGCCGAGATGCAGTTCCATAGAAACTTGCCATTTTACCGCTGAACCTAAAAATGGGTAGAAAGTACTTTTTCTCCCTTCCTGTTAATGCCACAGACTTCGCCTTTACAGGGCACACGTTTTCTATCTTCCCCGCTTCAGTCCATGAAATATTGAGCTTCAAATGTGTTGTTAACATTGTGTAAAAAAGTTGCTCACAGCTGTTCTAGGAACACATTGTGAAATCGCGTATATCTTTGCTTCTACACATAGCAATGTATTGTGCTTTGCTTTACACACTATTCTACAGTCAAGAGGAGAGAATTCATCAAGTTTAATAAGCAAAAACACTGTATAAGTCGAATTTCAGCATTTTTGTGTGACCGGGAAAACCACAGTCACAAGCCGAGATGCAGTTCCATAGAAACTTGCTATTTTACCGCTGAACCTAAAAATGGGTAGAAAGTACTTTTTCTCCCTTCCTGTTAATGTCACAGACTTCGCCTTTACAGGGCACACGTTTTCTATCTTCCCCGCTTCAGCCCATGAAATATTGAGCTTCAAATGTGTTGTTAACGTGGTGTAAAAAAGTTGCTCACAGCTGTTCTAGGAACACATTGTGAAATCGCATATATCTTTGCTTCTACAAATAGCAATGTATTGTGCTTTGCTTTACACACTATTCTACAGTCAAGAGATGAGAATTCATCAAGTTTAATAAGCAAAAACACTGTATAAGTCGAATTTCAGCATTTTTGTGTGACCGGGAAAACCACAGTCACAAGACGAGATGCAGTTCCATAGAAACTTTCTATTTTACCGCTGAACCTAAAAATGGGTAGAAAGTACTTTTTCTCCCTTCCTGTTAATGCCACAGACTTCGCCTTTACAGGGCACACGTTTTCTATCTTCCCCGCTTCAGCCCATGAAATATTGAGCTTGAAATGTGTTGTTAACATTGTGTAAAAAAGTTGCTCACAGCTGTTCTAGGAACACATTGTGAAATCGCGTATATCTTTGCTTCTACACATAGCAATGTATTGTGCTTTGCTTTACACACTATTCTACAGTCAAGAGGAGAGAATTCATCAAGTTTAATAAGCAAAAACACTGTATAGGTCGAATTTCAGCATTTTTGTGTGACCGGGAAAACCACAGTCACAAGCCGAGATGCAGTTCCATAGAAACTTGCCATTTTACCGCTGAACCTAAAAATGGGTAGAAAGTACTTTTTCTCCCTTCCTGTTAATGCCACAGACTTCGCCTTTACAGGGCACACGTTTTCTATCTTCCCCGCTTCAGTCCATGAAATATTGAGCTTCAAATGTGTTGTTAACATTGTGTAAAAAAGTTGCTCACAGCTGTTCTAGGAACACATTGTGAAATCGCGTATATCTTTGCTTCTACACATAGCAATGTATTGTGCTTTGCTTTACACACTATTCTACAGTCAAGAGGAGAGAATTCATCAAGTTTAATAAGCAAAAACACTGTATAAGTCGAATTTCAGCATTTTTGTGTGACCGGGAAAACCACAGTCACAAGCCGAGATGCAGTTCCATAGAAACTTGCTATTTTACCGCTGAACCTAAAAATGGGTAGAAAGTACTTTTTCTCCCTTCCTGTTAATGTCACAGACTTCGCCTTTACAGGGCACACGTTTTCTATCTTCCCCGCTTCAGCCCATGAAATATTGAGCTTCAAATGTGTTGTTAACGTGGTGTAAAAAAGTTGCTCACAGCTGTTCTAGGAACACATTGTGAAATCGCATATATCTTTGCTTCTACAAATAGCAATGTATTGTGCTTTGCTTTACACACTATTCTACAGTCAAGAGATGAGAATTCATCAAGTTTAATAAGCAAAAACACTGTATAAGTCGAATTTCAGCATTTTTGTGTGACCGGGAAAACCACAGTCACAAGACGAGATGCAGTTCCATAGAAACTTGCCATTTTACCGCTGAACCTAAAAATGGGTAGAAAGTACTTTTTCTCCCTTCCTGTTAATGCCACAGACTTCGCCTTTACAGGGCACACGTTTTCTATCTTCCCCGCTTCAGCCCATGAAATATTGAGCTTGAAATGTGTTGTTAACATTGTGTAAAAAAGTTGCTCACAGCTGTTCTAGGAACACATTGTGAAATCGCGTATATCTTTGCTTCTACACATAGCAATGTATTGTGCTTTGCTTTACACACTATTCTACAGTCAAGAGGAGAGAATTCATCAAGTTTAATAAGCAAAAACACTGTATAAGTCGAATTTCAGCATTTTTGTGTGACCGGGAAAACCACAGTCACAAGCCGAGATGCAGTTCCATAGAAACTTGCCATTTTACCGCTGAACCTAAAAATGGGTAGAAAGTACTTTTTCTCCCTTCCTGTTAATGCCACAGACTTCGCCTTTACAGGGCACACGTTTTCTATCTTCCCCGCTTCAGCCCATGAAATATTGAGCTTCAAATGTGTTGTTAACGTTGTGTAATAAAAGTTGCTCACAGCTGTTCTATGAACACATTGTGAAATCGCGTATATCTTTGCTTCTACACATAGCAATGTATTGTGCTTTGCTTTACACACTATTCTACAGTCAAGAGGAGAGAATTCATCAAGTTTAATAAGCAAAAACACTGTATAGGTCGAATTTCAGCATTTTTGTGTGACCGGGAAAACCACAGTCACAAGCCGAGATGCAGTTCCATAGAAACTTGCCATTTTACCGCTGAACCTAAAAATGGGTAGAAAGTACTTTTTCTCCCTTCCTGTTAATGCCACAGACTTCGCCTTTACAGGGCACACGTTTTCTATCTTCCCCGCTTCAGTCCATGAAATATTGAGCTTCAAATGTGTTGTTAACATTGTGTAAAAAAGTTGCTCACAGCTGTTCTAGGAACACATTGTGAAATCGCGTATATCTTTGCTTCTACACATAGCAATGTATTGTGCTTTGCTTTACACACTATTCTACAGTCAAGAGGAGAGAATTCATCAAGTTTAATAAGCAAAAACACTGTATAAGTCGAATTTCAGCATTTTTGTGTGACCGGGAAAACCACAGTCACAAGCCGAGATGCAGTTCCATAGAAACTTGCTATTTTACCGCTGAACCTAAAAATGGGTAGAAAGTACTTTTTCTCCCTTCCTGTTAATGTCACAGACTTCGCCTTTACAGGGCACACGTTTTCTATCTTCCCCGCTTCAGCCCATGAAATATTGAGCTTCAAATGTGTTGTTAACGTGGTGTAAAAAAGTTGCTCACAGCTGTTCTAGGAACACATTGTGAAATCGCATATATCTTTGCTTCTACAAATAGCAATGTATTGTGCTTTGCTTTACACACTATTCTACAGTCAAGAGATGAGAATTCATCAAGTTTAATAAGCAAAAACACTGTATAAGTCGAATTTCAGCATTTTTGTGTGACCGGGAAAACCACAGTCACAAGCCGAGATGCAGTTCCATAGAAACTTGCCATTTTACCGCTGAACCTAAAAATGGGTAGAAAGTACTTTTTCTCCCTTCCTGTTAATGCCACAGACTTCGCCTTTACAGGGCACACGTTTTCTATCTTCCCCGCTTCAGCCCATGAAATATTGAGCTTCAAATGTGTTGTTAACGTGGTGTAAAAAAGTTGCTCACAGCTGTTCTAGGAACACATTGTGAAATCGCGTATATCTTTGCTTCTACACATAGCAATGTATTGTGCTTTGCTTTACACACTATTCTACAGTCAAGAGATGAGAATTCATCAAGTTTAATAAGCAAAAACACTGTATAAGTCGAATTTCAGCATTTTTGTGTGACCGGGAAAACCACAGTCACAAGACGAGATGCAGTTCCATAGAAACTTGCCATTTTACCGCTGAACCTAAAAATGGGTAGAAAGTACTTTTTCTCCCTTCCTGTTAATGCCACAGACTTCGCCTTTACAGGGCACACGTTTTCTATCTTCCCCGCTTCAGCCCATGAAATATTGAGCTTCAAATGTGTTGTTAACATTGTGTAAAAAAGTTGCTCACAGCTGTTCTAGGAACACATTGTGAAATCGCGTATATCTTTGCTTCTACACATAGCAATGTATTGTGCTTTGCTTTACACACTATTCTACAGTCAAGAGGAGAGAATTCATCAAGTTTAATAAGCAAAAACACTGTATAAGTCGAATTTCAGCATTTTTGTGTGACCAGGAAAACCACAGTCACAAGCCGAGATGCAGTTCCATAGAAACTTGCCATTTTACCGCTGAACCTAAAAATGGGTAGAAAGTACTTTTTCTCCCTTCCTGTTAATGCCACAGACTTCGCCTTTACAGGGCACACGTTTTCTATCTTCCCCGCTTCAGCCCATGAAATATTGAGCTTCAAATGTGTTGTTAACGTTGTGTAAAAAAAGTTGCTCACAGCTGTTCTAGGAACACATTGTGAAATCGCGTATATCTTTGCTTCTACACATAGCAATGTATTGTGCTTTGCTTTACACACTATTCTACAGTCAAGAGGAGAGAATTCATCAAGTTTAATAAGCAAAAACACTGTATAGGTCGAATTTCAGCATTTTTGTGTGACCGGGAAAACCACAGTCACAAGCCGAGATGCAGTTCCATAGAAACTTGCCATTTTACCGCTGAACCTAAAAATGGGTAGAAAGTACTTTTTCTCCCTTCCTGTTAATGCCACAGACTTCGCCTTTACAGGGCACACGTTTTCTATCTTCCCCGCTTCAGCCCATGAAATATTGAGCTTCAAATGTGTTGTTAACATTGTGTAAAAAAGTTGCTCACAGCTGTTCTAGGAACACATTGTGAAATCGCGTATATCTTTGCTTCTACACATAGCAATGTATTGTGCTTTGCTTTACACACTATTCTACAGTCAAGAGGAGAGAATTCATCAAGTTTAATAAGCAAAAACACTGTATAGGTCGAATTTCAGCATTTTTGTGTGACCGGGAAAACCACAGTCACAAGCCGAGATGCAGTTCCATAGAAACTTGCCATTTTACCGCTGAACCTAAAAATGGGTAGAAAGTACTTTTTCTCCCTTCCTGTTAATGCCACAGACTTCGCCTTTACAGGGCACACGTTTTCTATCTTCCCCGCTTCAGTCCATGAAATATTGAGCTTCAAATGTGTTGTTAACATTGTGTAAAAAAGTTGCTCACAGCTGTTCTAGGAACACATTGTGAAATCGCGTATATCTTTGCTTCTACACATAGCAATGTATTGTGCTTTGCTTTACACACTATTCTACAGTCAAGAGGAGAGAATTCATCAAGTTTAATAAGCAAAAACACTGTATAAGTCGAATTTCAGCATTTTTGTGTGACCGGGAAAACCACAGTCACAAGCCGAGATGCAGTTCCATAGAAACTTGCTATTTTACCGCTGAACCTAAAAATGGGTAGAAAGTACTTTTTCTCCCTTCCTGTTAATGTCACAGACTTCGCCTTTACAGGGCACACGTTTTCTATCTTCCCCGCTTCAGCCCATGAAATATTGAGCTTCAAATGTGTTGTTAACGTGGTGTAAAAAAGTTGCTCACAGCTGTTCTAGGAACACATTGTGAAATCGCATATATCTTTGCTTCTACAAATAGCAATGTATTGTGCTTTGCTTTACACACTATTCTACAGTCAAGAGATGAGAATTCATCAAGTTTAATAAGCAAAAACACTGTATAAGTCGAATTTCAGCATTTTTGTGTGACCGGGAAAACCACAGTCACAAGACGAGATGCAGTTCCATAGAAACTTGCCATTTTACCGCTGAACCTAAAAATGGGTAGAAAGTACTTTTTCTCCCTTCCTGTTAATGCCACAGACTTCGCCTTTACAGGGCACACGTTTTCTATCTTCCCCGCTTCAGCCCATGAAATATTGAGCTTCAAATGTGTTGTTAACGTGGTGTAAAAAAGTTGCTCACAGCTGTTCTAGGAACACATTGTGAAATCGCGTATATCTTTGCTTCTACACATAGCAATGTATTGTGCTTTGCTTTACACACTATTCTACAGTCAAGAGGAGAGAATTCATCAAGTTTAATAAGCAAAAACACTGTATAAGTCGAATTTCAGCATTTTTGTGTGACCAGGAAAACCACAGTCACAAGCCGAGATGCAGTTCCATAGAAACTTGCCATTTTACCGCTGAACCTAAAAATGGGTAGAAAGTACTTTTTCTCCCTTCCTGTTAATGCCACAGACTTCGCCTTTACAGGGCACACGTTTTCTATCTTCCCCGCTTCAGCCCATGAAATATTGAGCTTCAAATGTGTTGTTAACGTGGTGTAAAAAAGTTGCTCACAGCTGTTCTAGGAACACATTGTGAAATCGCATATATCTTTGCTTCTACAAATAGCAATGTATTGTGCTTTGCTTTACACACTATTCTACAGTCAAGAGGAGAGAATTCATCAAGTTTAATAAGCAAAAACACTGTATAGGTCGAATTTCAGCATTTTTGTGTGACCGGGAAAACCACAGTCACAAGACGAGATGCAGTTCCATAGAAACTTGCCATTTTACCGCTGAACCTAAAAATGGGTAGAAAGTACTTTTTCTCCCTTCCTGTTAATGCCACAGACTTCGCCTTTACAGGGCACACGTTTTCTATCTTCCCCGCTTCAGCCCATGAAATATTGAGCTTGAAATGTGTTGTTAACATTGTGTAAAAAAGTTGCTCACAGCTGTTCTAGGAACACATTGTGAAATCGCGTATATCTTTGCTTCTACACATAGCAATGTATTGTGCTTTGCTTTACACACTATTCTACAGTCAAGAGGAGAGAATTCATCAAGTTTAATAAGCAAAAACACTGTATAGGTCGAATTTCAGCATTTTTGTGTGACCGGGAAAACCACAGTCACAAGCCGAGATGCAGTTCCATAGAAACTTGCCATTTTACCGCTGAACCTAAAAATGGGTAGAAAGTACTTTTTCTCCCTTCCTGTTAATGCCACAGACTTCACCTTTACAGGGCACACGTTTTCTATCTTCCCCGCTTCAGTCCATGAAATATTGAGCTTCAAATGTGTTGTTAACATTGTGTAAAAAAGTTGCTCACAGCTGTTCTAGGAACACATTGTGAAATCGCGTATATCTTTGCTTCTACACATAGCAATGTATTGTGCTTTGCTTTACACACTATTCTACAGTCAAGAGGAGAGAATTCATCAAGTTTAATAAGCAAAAACACTGTATAAGTCGAATTTCAGCATTTTTGTGTGACCGGGAAAACCACAGTCACAAGCCGAGATGCAGTTCCATAGAAACTTGCTATTTTACCGCTGAACCTAAAAATGGGTAGAAAGTACTTTTTCTCCCTTCCTGTTAATGTCACAGACTTCGCCTTTACAGGGCACACGTTTTCTATCTTCCCCGCTTCAGCCCATGAAATATTGAGCTTCAAATGTGTTGTTAACGTGGTGTAAAAAAGTTGCTCACAGCTGTTCTAGGAACACATTGTGAAATCGCATATATCTTTGCTTCTACAAATAGCAATGTATTGTGCTTTGCTTTACACACTATTCTACAGTCAAGAGATGAGAATTCATCAAGTTTAATAAGCAAAAACACTGTATAAGTCGAATTTCAGCATTTTTGTGTGACCGGGAAAACCACAGTCACAAGAAGAGATGCAGTTCCATAGAAACTTGCCATTTTACCGCTGAACCTAAAAATGGGTAGAAAGTACTTTTTCTCCCTTCCTGTTAATGCCACAGACTTCGCCTTTACAGGGCACACGTTTTCTATCTTCCCCGCTTCAGCCCATGAAATATTGAGCTTGAAATGTGTTGTTAACATTGTGTAAAAAAGTTGCTCACAGCTGTTCTAGGAACACATTGTGAAATCGCGTATATCTTTGCTTCTACACATAGCAATGTATTGTGCTTTGCTTTACACACTATTCTACAGTCAAGAGGAGAGAATTCATCAAGTTTAATAAGCAAAAACACTGTATAAGTCGAATTTCAGCATTTTTGTGTGACCGGGAAAACCACAGTCACAAGCCGAGATGCAGTTCCATAGAAACTTGCCATTTTACCGCTGAACCTAAAAATGGGTAGAAAGTACTTTTTCTCCCTTCCTGTTAATGCCACAGACTTCGCCTTTACAGGGCACACGTTTTCTATCTTCCCCGCTTCAGTCCATGAAATATTGAGCTTCAAATGTGTTGTTAACATTGTGTAAAAAAGTTGCTCACAGCTGTTCTAGGAACACATTGTGAAATCGCGTATATCTTTGCTTCTACACATAGCAATGTATTGTGCTTTGCTTTACACACTATTCTACAGTCAAGAGGAGAGAATTCATCAAGTTTAATAAGCAAAAACACTGTATAAGTCGAATTTCAGCATTTTTGTGTGACCGGGAAAACCACAGTCACAAGCCGAGATGCAGTTCCATAGAAACTTGCTATTTTACCGCTGAACCTAAAAATGGGTAGAAAGTACTTTTTCTCCCTTCCTGTTAATGTCACAGACTTCGCCTTTACAGGGCACACGTTTTCTATCTTCCCCGCTTCAGCCCATGAAATATTGAGCTTCAAATGTGTTGTTAACGTGGTGTAAAAAAGTTGCTCACAGCTGTTCTAGGAACACATTGTGAAATCGCATATATCTTTGCTTCTACAAATAGCAATGTATTGTGCTTTGCTTTACACACTATTCTACAGTCAAGAGATGAGAATTCATCAAGTTTAATAAGCAAAAACACTGTATAAGTCGAATTTCAGCATTTTTGTGTGACCGGGAAAACCACAGTCACAAGCCGAGATGCAGTTCCATAGAAACTTGCCATTTTACCGCTGAACCTAAAAATGGGTAGAAAGTACTTTTTCTCCCTTCCTGTTAATGCCACAGACTTCGCCTTTACAGGGCACACGTTTTCTATCTTCCCCGCTTCAGCCCATGAAATATTGAGCTTCAAATGTGTTGTTAACGTGGTGTAAAAAAGTTGCTCACAGCTGTTCTAGGAACACATTGTGAAATCGCGTATATCTTTGCTTCTACACATAGCAATGTATTGTGCTTTGCTTTACACACTATTCTACAGTCAAGAGATGAGAATTCATCAAGTTTAATAAGCAAAAACACTGTATAAGTCGAATTTCAGCATTTTTGTGTGACCGGGAAAACCACAGTCACAAGACGAGATGCAGTTCCATAGAAACTTGCCATTTTACCGCTGAACCTAAAAATGGGTAGAAAGTACTTTTTCTCCCTTCCTGTTAATGCCACAGACTTCGCCTTTACAGGGCACACGTTTTCTATCTTCCCCGCTTCAGCCCATGAAATATTGAGCTTCAAATGTGTTGTTAACATTGTGTAAAAAAGTTGCTCACAGCTGTTCTAGGAACACATTGTGAAATCGCGTATATCTTTGCTTCTACACATAGCAATGTATTGTGCTTTGCTTTACACACTATTCTACAGTCAAGAGGAGAGAATTCATCAAGTTTAATAAGCAAAAACACTGTATAAGTCGAATTTCAGCATTTTTGTGTGACCAGGAAAACCACAGTCACAAGCCGAGATGCAGTTCCATAGAAACTTGCCATTTTACCGCTGAACCTAAAAATGGGTAGAAAGTACTTTTTCTCCCTTCCTGTTAATGCCACAGACTTCGCCTTTACAGGGCACACGTTTTCTATCTTCCCCGCTTCAGCCCATGAAATATTGAGCTTCAAATGTGTTGTTAACGTTGTGTAAAAAAAGTTGCTCACAGCTGTTCTAGGAACACATTGTGAAATCGCGTATATCTTTGCTTCTACACATAGCAATGTATTGTGCTTTGCTTTACACACTATTCTACAGTCAAGAGGAGAGAATTCATCAAGTTTAATAAGCAAAAACACTGTATAGGTCGAATTTCAGCATTTTTGTGTGACCGGGAAAACCACAGTCACAAGCCGAGATGCAGTTCCATAGAAACTTGCCATTTTACCGCTGAACCTAAAAATGGGTAGAAAGTACTTTTTCTCCCTTCCTGTTAATGCCACAGACTTCGCCTTTACAGGGCACACGTTTTCTATCTTCCCCGCTTCAGCCCATGAAATATTGAGCTTCAAATGTGTTGTTAACATTGTGTAAAAAAGTTGCTCACAGCTGTTCTAGGAACACATTGTGAAATCGCGTATATCTTTGCTTCTACACATAGCAATGTATTGTGCTTTGCTTTACACACCATTCTACAGTCAAGAGGAGAGAATTCATCAAGTTTAATAAGCAAAAACACTGTATAAGTCGAATTTCAGCATTTTTGTGTGACCGGTAAAACCACAGTCACAAGCCGAGATGCAGTTCCATAGAAACTTGCCATTTTACCGCTGAACCTAAAAATGGGTAGAAAGTACTTTTTCTCCCTTCCTGTTAATGCCACAGACTTCGCCTTTACAGGGCACACGTTTTCTATCTTCCCCGCTTCAGCCCATGAAATATTGAGCTTCAAATGTGTTGTTAACATTGTGTAAAAAAGTTGCTCACAGCTGTTCTAGGAACACATTGTGAAATCGCGTATATCTTTGCTTCTACACATAGCAATGTATTGTGCTTTGCTTTACACACTATTCTACAGTCAAGAGGAGAGAATTCATCAAGTTTAATAAGCAAAAACACTGTATAAGTCGAATTTCAGCATTTTTGTGTGACCGGGAAAACCACAGTCACAAGCCGAGATGCAGTTCCATAGAAACTTGCCATTTTACCGCTGAACCTAAAAATGGGTAGAAAGTACTTTTTCTCCCTTCCTGTTAATGTCACAGACTTCGCCTTTACAGGGCACACGTTTTCTATCTTCCCCGCTTCAGCCCATGAAATATTGAGCTTCAAATGTGTTGTTAACGTGGTGTAAAAAAGTTGCTCACAGCTGTTCTAGGAACACATTGTGAAATCGCATATATCTTTGCTTCTACAAATAGCAATGTATTGTGCTTTGCTTTACACACTATTCTACAGTCAAGAGATGAGAATTCATCAAGTTTAATAAGCAAAAACACTGTATAAGTCGAATTTCAGCATTTTTGTGTGACCGGGAAAACCACAATCACAAGACGAGATGCAGTTCCATAGAAACTTG
This sequence comes from Ascaphus truei, assembly GCF_040206685.1. Classification (NCBI taxonomy): domain Eukaryota; kingdom Metazoa; phylum Chordata; class Amphibia; order Anura; family Ascaphidae; genus Ascaphus; species Ascaphus truei. The sequence continues at coordinate 84,639 of NW_027455536.1, forward strand.
CCATTTTACCGCTGAACCTAAAAATGGGTAGAAAGTACTTTTTCTCCCTTCCTGTTAATGCCACAGACTTCGCCTTTACAGGGCACACGTTTTCTATCTTCCCCGCTTCAGCCCATGAAATATTGAGCTTCAAATGTGTTGTTAACGTGGTGTAAAAAAGTTGCTCACAGCTGTTCTAGGAACACATTGTGAAATCGCGTATATCTTTGCTTCTACACATAGCAATGTATTGTGCTTTGCTTTACACACTATTCTACAGTCAAGAGGAGAGAATTCATCAAGTTTAATAAGCAAAAACACTGTATAAGTCGAATTTCAGCATTTTTGTGTGACCGGGAAAACCACAGTCACAAGCCGAGATGCAGTTCCATAGAAACTTGCCATTTTACCGCTGAACCTAAAAATGGGTAGAAAGTACTTTTTCTCCCTTCCTGTTAATGCCACAGACTTCGCCTTTACAGGGCACACGTTTTCTATCTTTCCCGCTTCAGCCCATGAAATATTGAGCTTCAAATGTGTTGTTAACATTGTGTAAAAAAGTTGCTCACAGCTGTTCTAGGAACACATTGTGAAATCGCGTATATCTTTGCTTCTACACATAGCAATGTATTGTGCTTTGCTTTACACACTATTCTACAGTCAAGAGGAGAGAATTCATCAAGTTTAATAAGCAAAAACACTGTATAAGTCGAATTTCAGCATTTTTATGTGACCGGGAAAACCACAGTCACAAGCCGAGATGCAGTTCCATAGAAACTTGCCATTTTACCGCTGAACCTAAAAATGGGTAGAAAGTACTTTTTCTCCCTTCCTGTTAATGCCACAGACTTCGCCTTTACAGGGCACACGTTTTCTATCTTCCCCGCTTCAGCCCATGAAATATTGAGCTTCAAATGTGTTGTTAACGTGGTGTAAAAAAGTTGCTCACAGCTGTTCTAGGAACACATTGTGAAATCGCGTATATCTTTGCTTCTACACATAGCAATGTATTGTGCTTTGCTTTACACACTATTCTACAGTCAAGAGGAGAGAATTCATCAAGTTTAATAAGCAAAAACACTGTATAGGTCGAATTTCAGCATTTTTGTGTGACCGGGAAAACCACAGTCACAAGCCGAGATGCAGTTCCATAGAAACTTGCCATTTTACCGCTGAACCTAAAAATGTGTAGAAAGTACTTTTTCTCCCTTCCTGTTAATGCCACAGACTTCGCCTTTACAGGGCACACGTTTTCTATCTTCCCCGCTTCAGCCCATGAAATATTGAGCTTCAAATGTGTTGTTAACATTGTGTAAAAAAGTTGCTCACAGCTGTTCTAGGAACACATTGTGAAATCGCGTATATCTTTGCTTCTACACATAGCAATGTATTGTGCTTTGCTTTACACACTATTCTACAGTCAAGAGGAGAGAATTCATCAAGTTTAATAAGCAAAAACACTGTATAAGTCGAATTTCAGCATTTTTGTGTGACCGGGAAAACCACAGTCACAAGCCGAGATGCAGTTCCATAGAAACTTGCCATTTTACCGCTGAACCTAAAAATGGGTAGAAAGTACTTTTTCTCCCTTCCTGTTAATGCCACAGACTTCGCCTTTACAGGGCACACGTTTTCTATCTTCCCCGCTTCAGCCCATGAAATATTGAGCTTCAAATGTGTTGTTAACATTGTGTAAAAAAGTTGCTCACAGCTGTTTTGGGAACACATTTTGAAATCGCGTATATCTTTGCTTCTACACATAGCAATGTATTGTGCTTTGCTTTACACACTATTCTACAGTCAAGAGGAGAGAATTCATCAAGTTTAATAAGCAAAAACACTGTATAAGTCGAATTTCAGCATTTTTGTGTGACCGGGAAAACCACAGTCACAAGCCGAGATGCAGTTCCATAGAAACTTGCCATTTTACCGCTGAACCTAAAAATGGGTAGAAAGTACTTTTTCTCCCTTCCTGTTAATGTCACAGACTTCGCCTTTACAGGGCACACGTTTTCTATCTTCCCCGCTTCAGCCCATGAAATATTGAGCTTCAAATGTGTTGTTAACGTGGTGTAAAAAAGTTGCTCACAGCTGTTCTAGGAACACATTGTGAAATCGCATATATCTTTGCTTCTACAAATAGCAATGTATTGTGCTTTGCTTTACACACTATTCTACAGTCAAGAGATGAGAATTCATCAAGTTTAATAAGCAAAAACACTGTATAAGTCGAATTTCAGCATTTTTGTGTGACCGGGAAAACCACAGTCACAAGCCGAGATGCAGTTCCATAGAAACTTGCCATTTTACCGCTGAACCTAAAATTGGGTAGAAAGTACTTTTTCTCCCTTCCTGTTAATGCCACAGACTTCGCCTTTACAGGGCACATGTTTTCTATCTTCCCCGGTTCAGCCCATGAAATATCCCCGGTATAGTCAGGGGTTAATGGGAGTCGTCCCCGTCCCCCCAGTATACCACCAGAACCATGGACCCGGTACTTGTGGTTCGGACTCTCTCCAACCAGCGATAATGTTGTGAGAGTGAAATTATGTCTAAGTCCAGCTTTGGTACATTAGAAGCAACTCTGAAACTTAACCTAAGCGTTTTTCGAAGCTACTTTTTGGCTAACTTCTTATAGGAAGGTCTAGGAGCTCTGAAAATGAACGTGCGCGTCTTTCACTCTTCCCGAGGGACTTAGAAGAATTTTGTGATATTTTTTATTAAATGGTGTATAAGGGTATATATATAAATATATTTTATGCACTGTATATGAGCTGGCGATTTCTAAGTCTGTGGTTCCGAGAGGGGGTAACCAGGCTCACTAATAAAGGTCAAGCCACTTGGCTGCCAGAATGCCCTGCTTCAGCACAGACCAGAAAGGCATTGTGATAAGCGTATCCCCGGTATAGTCAGGGGTTAATGGGAGTCGTCCCCGTCCCCCCAGTATACGGCCAGAACCATGGACCCGGTACTTGTGGTTCGGACTCTCTCCAACCAGCCATAATGTTGTGAGAGTGAAATTATGTCTAAGTCCAGCTTTGGTACATTAGAAGCAACTCTGAAACTTAACCTAAGCGTTTTTCGAAGCTACTTTTTGGCTAACTTCTTATAGGAAGGTCTAGGAGCTCTGAAAATGAACGTGCGCGTCTTTCACTCTTCCCGAGGGACTTACAGTAGAAGAATTTTGTGATATTTTTTATTAAAATGGTGTATAAGGGTATATATATAAATATATTTTATGCACTGTATATGAGCTGGCGATTTCTAAGTCTGTGGTTCCGAGAGGGGGTAACCAGGCTCACTAATAAAGGTCAAGCCACTTGGCTGCCAGAATGCCCTGCTTCAGCACAGACCAGAAAGGCATTGTGATAAGCGTATCCCCGGTATAGTCAGGGGTTAATGGGAGTCGTCCCCGTCCCCCCAGTATACGGCCAGAACCATGGACCCGGTACTTGTGGTTCGGACTCTCTCCAACCAGCCATAATGTTGTGAGAGTGAAATTATGTCTAAGTCCAGATTTGGTACATTAGAAGCAACTCTGAAACTTAACCTAAGCGTTTTTCGAAGCTACTTTTTGGCTAACTTCTTATAGGAAGGTCTAGGAGCTCTGAAAATGAACGTGCGCGTCTTTCACTCTTCCCGAGGGACTTAGAAGAATTTTGTGATATTTTTTATTAAATGGTGTATAAGGGTATATATATAAATATATTTTATGCACTGTATATGAGCTGGCGATTTCTAAGTCTGTGGTTCCGAGAGGGGGTAACCAGGCTCACTAATAAAGGTCAAGCAACTTGGCTGCCAGAAAGCCGTGCTTCAGCACAGACCAGAAAGGCATTGTGATAAGCGTATCCCCGGTATAGTCAGGGGTTAATGGGAGTCGTCCCCGTCCCCCCAGTATACGGCCAGAACCATGGACCCGGTACTTGTGGTTCGGACTGTCTCCAACCAGCCATAATGTTGTGAGAGTGAAATTATGTCTAAGTCCAGCTTTGGTACATTAGAAGCAACTCTGAAACTTAACCTAAGCGTTTTTCGAAGCTACTTTTTGGCTAACTTCTTATAGGAAGGTCTAGGAGCTCTGAAAATGAACGTGCGCGTCTTTCACTCTTCCCGAGGGACTTAGAAGAATTTTGTGATATTTTTTATTAAATGGTGTATAAGGGTTTATATATAAATATATTTTATGCACTGTATATGAGCTGGCGATTTCTAAGTCTGTGGTTCCGAGAGGGGGTAACCAGGCTCACTAATAAAGGTCAAGCCACTTGGCTGCCAGAATGCCCTGCTTCAGCACAGACCAGAAAGGCATTGTGATAAGCGTATCCCCGGTATAGTCAAGGGTTAATGGGAGTCGTCCCCGTCCCCCCAGTATACGGCCAGAACCATGCACCCGGTACTTGTGGTTCGGACTGTCTCCAACCAGCCATAATGTTGTGAGAGTGAAATTATGTCTAAGTCCAGCTTTGGTACATTAGAAGCAACTCTGAAACTTAACCTAAGCGTTTTTCGAAGCTACTTTTTGGCTAACTTCTTATAGGAAGGTCTAGGAGCTCTGAAAATGAACGTGCGCGCCTTTCACTCTTCCCGAGGGACTTAGAAGAATTTTGTGATATTTTTTATTAAATGGTGTATAAGGGTATATATAAATATATTTTATGCACTGTATATGTGCTGGCGATTTCTAAGTCTGTGGTTCCGAGAGGGGGTAACCAGGCTCACTAATAAAGGTCAAGCCACTTGGCTGCCAGAATGCCCTGCTTCAGCACAGACCAGAAATGCATTGTGATAAGCGTATCCCCGGTATAGTCAGGGGTTAATGGGAGTCGTCCCCGTCCCCCCAGTATACGGCCAGAACCATGGACCCGGTACTTGTGGTTCGGACTCTCTCCAACCAGCCATAATGTTGTGAGAGTGAAATTATGTCTAAGTCCAGCTTTGGTACATTAGAAGCAACTCTGAAACTTAACCTAAGCGTTTTTCGAAGCTACTTTTTGGCTAACTTCTTATAGGAAGGTCTAGGAGCTCTGAAAATGAACGTGCGCGTCTTTCACTCTTCCCGAGGGACTTAGAAGAATTTTGTGATATTTTTTATTAAATGGTGTATAAGGGTATATATATAAATATATTTTATGCACTGTATATGAGCTGGCGATTTCTAAGTCTGTGGTTCCGAGAGGGGGTAACCAGGCTCACTAATAAAGGTCAAGCCACTTGGCTGCCAGAATGCCCTGCTTCAGCACAGACCAGAAAGGCATTGTGATAAGCATATCCCCGGTATAGTCAGGGGTTAATGGGAGTCGTCCCCGTCCCCCCAGTATACGGCCAGAACCATGGACCCGGTACTTGTGGTTCGGACTCTCTCCAACCAGCCATAATGTTGTGAGAGTGAAATTATGTCTAAGTCCAGCTTTGGTACATTAGAAGCAACTCTGAAACTTAACCTAAGCGTTTTTCGAAGCTACTTTTTGGCTAACTTCTTATAGGAAGGTCTAGGAGCTCTGAAAATGAACGTGCGCGTCTTTCACTCTTCCCGAGGGACTTAGAAGAATTTTGTGATATTTTTTATTAAATGGTGTATAAGGGTATATATATAAATATATTTTATGCACTGTATATGAGCTGGCGATTTCTAAGTCTGTGGTTCCGAGAGGGGGTAACCAGGCTCACTAATAAAGGTCAAGCCACTTGGCTGCCAGAATGCCCTGCTTCAGCACAGACCAGAAAGGCATTGTGATAAGCATATCCCCGGTATAGTCAGGGGTTAATGGGAGTCGTCCCCGTCCCCCCAGTATACGGCCAGAACCATGGACCCGGTACTTGTGGTTCGGACTCTCTCCAACCAGCCATAATGTTGTGAGAGTGAAATTATGTCTAAGTCCAGCTTTGGTACATTAGAAGCAACTCTGAAACTTAACCTAAGCGTTTTTCGAAGCTACTTTTTGGCTAACTTCTTATAGGAAGGTCTAGGAGCTCTGAAAATGAACGTGCGCGTCTTTCACTCTTCCCGAGGGACTTAGAAGAAATTTGTGATATTTTTTATTAAAATGGTGTATAAGGGTATATATATAAATATTTTTTATGCACTGTATATGAGCTGGCGATTTCTAAGTCTGTGGTTCCGAGAGGGGGTAACCAGGCTCACTAATAAAGGTCAAGCCACTTGGCTGCCAGAATGCCCTGCTCAGCACAGACCAGAAAGGCATTGTGATAAGCGTATCCCCGGTATAGTCAGGGGTTAATGGGAGTCGTCCCCGTCCCCCCAGTATACGGCCAGAACCATGGACCCGGTACTTGTGGTTCGGACTCTCTCCAACCAGCCATAATGTTGTGAGAGTGAAATTATGTCTAAGTCCAGCTTTGGTACATTAGAAGCAACTCTGAAACTTAACCTAAGCGTTTTTCGAAGCTACTTTTTGGCTAACTTCTTATAGGAAGGTCTAGGAGCTCTGAAAATGAACGTGCGCGTCTTCCACTCTTCCCGAGGGACTTAGAAGAAATTTGTGATATTTTTTATTAAAATGGTGTATAAGGGTATATATATAAATATATTTTATGCACTGTATATGAGCTGGCGATTTCTAAGTCTGTGGTTCCGAGAGGGGGTAACCAGGCTCACTAATAAAGGTCAAGCCACTTGGCTGCCAGAATGCCCTGCTTCAGCACAGACCAGAAAGGCATTGTGATAAGCGTATCCCCGGTATAGTCAGGGGTTAATGGGAGTCGTCCCCGTCCCCCCAGTATACGGCCAGAACCATGGACCCGGTACTTGTGGTTCGGACTGTCTCCAACCAGCCATAATGTTGTGAGAGTGAAATTATGTCTAAGTCCAGCTTTGGTACATTAGAAGCAACTCTGAAACTTAACCTAAGCGTTTTTCGAAGCTACTTTTTGGCTAACTTCTTATAGGAAGGTCTAGGAGCTCTGAAAATGAACGTGCGCGTCTTTCACTCTTCCCGAGGGACTTAGAAGAATTTTGTGATATTTTTTATTAAATGGTGTATAAGGGTATATATATAAATATATTTTATGCACTGTATATGAGCTGGCGATTTCTAAGTCTGTGGTTCCGAGAGGGGGTAACCAGGCTCACTAATAAAGGTCAAGCCACTTGGCTGCCAGAATGCCCTGCTTCAGCACAGACCAGAAAGGCATTGTGATAAGCGTATCCCCGGTATAGTCAGGGGTTAATGGGAGTCGTCCCCGTCCCCCCAGTATACGGAACCATGGACCCGGTACTTGTGGTTCGGACTGTCTCCAACCAGCCATAATGTTGTGAGAGTGAAATTATGTCTAAGTCCAGCTTTGGTACATTAGAAGCAACTCTGAAACTTAACCTAAGCGTTTTTCGAAGCTACTTTTTGGCTAACTTCTTATAGGAAGGTCTAGGAGCTCTGAAAATGAACGTGCGCGTCTTCCACTCTTCCGGAGGGACTTAGAAGAAATTTGTGATATTTTTTATTAAAATGGTGTATAAGGGTATATATATAAATATCTTTTATGCACTGTATATGAGCTGGCGATTTCTAAGTCTGTGGTTCCGAGAGGGGGTAACCAGGCTCACTAATAAAGGTCAAGCCACTTGGCTGCCAGAATGCCCTGCTTCAGCACAGACCAGAAAGGCATTGTGATAAGCGTATCCCCGGTATAGTCAGGGGTTAATGGGAGTCGTCCCCGTCCCCCCAGTATACGGCCAGAACCATGGACCCGGTACTTGTGGTTCGGACTGTCTCCAACCAGCCATAATGTTGTGAGAGTGAAATTATGTCTAAGTCCAGCTTTGGTACATTAGAAGCAACTCTGAAACTTAACCTAAGCGTTTTTCGAAGCTACTTTTTGGCTAACTTCTTATAGGAAGGTCTAGGAGCTCTGAAAATGAACGTGCGCGTCTTTCACTCTTCCCGAGGGACTTAGAAGAATTTTGTGATATTTTTTATTAAATGGTGTATAAGGGTATATATAAATATATTTTATGCACTGTATATGTGCTGGCGATTTCTAAGTCTGTGGTTCCGAGAGGGGGTAACCAGGCTCACTAATAAAGGTCAAGCCACTTGGCTGCCAGAATGCCCTGCTTCAGCACAGACCAGAAATGCATTGTGATAAGCGTATCCCCGGTATAGTCAGGGGTTAATGGGAGTCGTCCCCGTCCCCCCAGTATACGGCCAGAACCATGGACCCGGTACTTGTGGTTCGGACTCTCTCCAACCAGCCATAATGTTGTGAGAGTGAAATTATGTCTAAGTCCAGATTTGGTACATTAGAAGCAACTCTGAAACTTAACCTAAGCGTTTTTCGAAGCTACTTTTTGGCTAACTTCTTATAGGAAGGTCTAGGAGCTCTGAAAATGAACGTGCGCGTCTTTCACTCTTCCCGAGGGACTTAGAAGAATTTTGTGATATTTTTTATTAAATGGTGTATAAGGGTATATATATAAATATATTTTATGCACTGTATATGAGCTGGCGATTTCTAAGTCTGTGGTTCCGAGAGGGGGTAACCAGGCTCACTAATAAAGGTCAAGCCACTTGGCTGCCAGAATGCCCTGCTTCAGCACAGACCAGAAAGGCATTGTGATAAGCATATCCCCGGTATAGTCAGGGGTTAATGGGAGTCGTCCCCGTCCCCCCAGTATACGGCCAGAACCATGGACCCGGTACTTGTGGTTCGGACTCTCTCCAACCAGCCATAATGTTGTGAGAGTGAAATTATGTCTAAGTCCAGCTTTGGTACATTAGAAGCAACTCTGAAACTTAACCTAAGCGTTTTTCGAAACTACTTTTTGGCTAACTTCTTATAGGAAGGTGTAGGAGATCTGAAAATGAACGTGCGCGTCTTTCACTCTTCCCGAGGGACTTAGAAGAATTTTGTGATATTTTTTATTAAAATGGTGTATAAGGGTATATATATAAATATTTTTTATGCACTGTATATGAGCTGGCGATTTCTAAGTCTGTGGTTCCGAGAGGGGGTAACCAGGCTCACTAATAAAGGTCAAGCCACTTGGCTGCCAGAATGCCCTGCTTCAGCACAGACCAGAAAGGCATTGTGATAAGCGTATCCCCGGTATAGTCAGGGGTTAATGGGAGTCGTCCCCGTCCCCCCAGTATACGGCCAGAACCATGGACCCGGTACTTGTGGTTCGGACTCTCTCCAACCAGCCATAATGTTGTGAGAGTGAAATTATGTCTAAGTCCAGCTTTGGTACATTAGAAGCAACTCTGAAACTTAACCTAAGCGTTTTTCGAAGCTACTTTTTGGCTAACTTCTTATAGGAAGGTCTAGGAGCTCTGAAAATGAACGTGCGCGTCTTTCACTCTTCCCGAGGGACTTAGAAGAAATTTGTGATATTTTTTATTAAAATGGTGTATAAGGGTATATATATAAATATATTTTATGCACTGTATATGAGCTGGCGATTTCTAAGTCTGTGGTTCCGAGAGGGGGTAACCAGGCTCACTAATAAAGGTCAAGCCACTAGGCTGCCAGAATGCCCTGCTCAGCACAGACCAGAAAGGCATTGTGATAAGCGTATCCCCGGTATAGTCAGGGGTTAATGGGAGTCGTCCCCGTCCCCCCAGTATACGGCCAGAACCATGGACCCGGTACTTGTGGTTCGGACTCTCTCCAACCAGCCATAATGTTGTGAGAGTGAAATTATGTCTAAGTCCAGCTTTGGTACATTAGAAGCAACTCTGAAACTTAACCTAAGCGTTTTTCGAAGCTACTTTTTGGCTAACTTCTTATAGGAAGGTCTAGGAGCTCTGAAAATGAACGTGCGCGTCTTCCACTCTTCCCGAGGGACTTAGAAGAAATTTGTGATATTTTTTATTAAAATGGTGTATAAGGGTATATATATAAATATATTTTATGCACTGTATATGAGCTGGCGATTTCTAAGTCTGTGGTTCCGAGAGGGGGTAACCAGGCTCACTAATAAAGGTCAAGCCACTTGGCTGCCAGAATGCCCTGCTTCAGCACAGACCAGAAAGGCATTGTGATAAGCGTATCCCCCGTATAGTCAGGGGTTAATGGGAGTCGTCCCCGTCCCCCCAGTATACGGCCAGAACCATGGACCCGGTACTTGTGGTTCGGACTGTCTCCAACCAGCCATAATGTTGTGAGAGTGAAATTATGTCTAAGTCCAGCTTTGGTACATTAGAAGCAACTCTGAAACTTAACCTAAGCGTTTTTCGAAGCTACTTTTTGGCTAACTTCTTATAGGAAGGTCTAGGAGCTCTGAAAATGAACGTGCGCGTCTTCCACTCTTCCGGAGGGACTTAGAAGAAATTTGTGATATTTTTTATTAAAATGGTGTATAAGGGTATATATATAAATATCTTTTATGCACTGTATATGAGCTGGCGATTTCTAAGTCTGTGGTTCCGAGAGGGGGTAACCAGGCTCACTAATAAAGGTCAAGCCACTTGGCTGCCAGAATGCCCTGCTTCAGCACAGACCAGAAAGGCATTGTGATAAGCATATCCCCGGTATAGTCAGGGGTTAATGGGAGTCGTCCCCGTCCCCCCAGTATACGGCCAGAACCATGGACCCGGTACTTGTGGTTCGTACTGTCTCCAACCAGCCATAATGTTGTGAGAGTGAAATTATGTCTAAGTCCAGCTTTGGTACATTAGAAGCAACTCTGAAACTTAACCTAAGCGTTTTTCGAAGCTACTTTTTGGCTAACTTCTTATAGGAAGGTCTAGGAGCTCTGAAAATGAACGTGCGCGTCTTTCACTCTTCCCGAGGCACTTAGAAGAATTTTGTGATATTTTTTATTAAAATGGTGTATAAGGGTATATATATAAATATATTTTATGCACTGTATATGAGCTGGCGATTTCTAAGTCTGTGGTTCCGAGAGGGGGTAACCAGGCTCACTAATAAAGGTCAAGCCACTTGGCTGCCAGAATGCCCTGCTTCAGCACAGACCAGAAAGGCATTGTGATAAGCGTATCCCCGGTATAGTCAGGGGTTAATGGGAGTCGTCCCCGTCCCCCCAGTATACGGAACCATGGACCCGGTACTTGTGGTTCGGACTGTCTCCAACCAGCCATAATGTTGTGAGAGTGAAATTATGTCTAAGTCCAGCTTTGGTACATTAGAAGCAACTCTGAAACTTAACCTAAGCGTTTTTCGAAGCTACTTTTTGGCTAACTTCTTATAGGAAGGTCTAGGAGCTCTGAAAATGAACGTGCGCGTCTTCCACTCTTCCGGAGGGACTTAGAAGAAATGTGTGATATTTTTTATTAAAATGGTGTATAAGGGTATATATATAAATATATTTTATGCACTGTATATGAGCTGGCGATTTCTAAGTCTGTGGTTCCGAGAGGGGGTAACCAGGCTCACTAATAAAGGTCAAGCCACTTGGCTGCCAGAATGCCCTGCTTCAGCACAGACCAGAAAGGCATTGTGATAAGCGTATCCCCGGTATAGTCAGGGGTTAATGGGAGTCGTCCCCGTCCCCCCAGTATACGGCCAGAACCATGGACCCGGTACTTGTGGTTCGGACTGTCTCCAACCAGCCATAATGTTGTGAGAGTGAAATTATGTCTAAGTCCAGCTTTGGTACATTAGAAGCAACTCTGAAACTTAACCTAAGCGTTTTTCGAAGCTACTTTTTGGCTAACTTCTTATAGGAAGGTCTAGGAGCTCTGAAAATGAACGTGCGCGTCTTTCACTCTTCCCGAGGGACTTAGAAGAATTTTGTGATATTTTTTATTAAATGGTGTATAAGGGTATATATATAAATATATTTTATGCACTGTATATGAGCTGGCGATTTCTAAGTCTGTGGTTCCGAGAGGGGGTAACCAGGCTCACTAATAAAGGTCAAGCCACTTGGCTGCCAGAATGCCCTGCTTCAGCACAGACCAGAAAGGCATTGTGATAAGCGTATCCCCGGTATAGTCAGGGGTTAATGGGAGTCGTCCCCGTCCCCCCAGTATACGGAACCATGGACCCGGTACTTGTGGTTCGGACTGTCTCCAACCAGCCATAATGTTGTGAGAGTGAAATTATGTCTAAGTCCAGCTTTGGTACATTAGAAGCAACTCTGAAACTTAACCTAAGCGTTTTTCGAAGCTACTTTTTGGCTAACTTCTTATAGGAAGGTCTAGGAGCTCTGAAAATGAACGTGCGCGTCTTCCACTCTTCCGGAGGGACTTAGAAGAAATTTGTGATATTTTTTATTAAAATGGTGTATAAGGGTATATATATAAATATCTTTTATGCACTGTATATGAGCTGGCGATTTCTAAGTCTGTGGTTCCGAGAGGGGGTAACCAGGCTCACTAATAAAGGTCAAGCCACTTGGCTGCCAGAATGCCCTGCTTCAGCACAGACCAGAAAGGCATTGTGATAAGCGTATCCCCGGTATAGTCAGGGGTTAATGGGAGTCGTCCCCGTCCCCCCAGTATACGGCCAGAACCATGGACCCGGTACTTGTGGTTCGGACTGTCTCCAACCAGCCATAATGTTGTGAGAGTGAAATTATGTCTAAGTCCAGCTTTGGTACATTAGAAGCAACTCTGAAACTTAACCTAAGCGTTTTTCGAAGCTACTTTTTGGCTAACTTCTTATAGGAAGGTCTAGGAGCTCTGAAAATGAACGTGCGCGTCTTTCACTCTTCCCGAGGGACTTAGAAGAATTTTGTGATATTTTTTATTAAATGGTGTATAAGGGTATATATAAATATATTTTATGCACTGTATATGTGCTGGCGATTTCTAAGTCTGTGGTTCCGAGAGGGGGTAACCAGGCTCACTAATAAAGGTCAAGCCACTTGGCTGCCAGAATGCCCTGCTTCAGCACAGACCAGAAAGGCATTGTGATAAGCGTATCCCCGGTATAGTCAGGGGTTAATGGGAGTCGTCCCCGTCCCCCCAGTATACGGCCAGAACCATGGACCCGGTACTTGTGGTTCGGACTCTCTCCAACCAGCCATAATGTTGTGAGAGTGAAATTATGTCTAAGTCCAGATTTGGTACATTAGAAGCAACTCTGAAACTTAACCTAAGCGTTTTTCGAAGCTACTTTTTGGCTAACTTCTTATAGGAAGGTCTAGGAGCTCTGAAAATGAACGTGCGCGTCTTTCACTCTTCCCGAGGGACTTAGAAGAATTTTGTGATATTTTTTATTAAATGGTGTATAAGGGTATATATATAAATATATTTTATGCACTGTATATGAGCTGGCGATTTCTAAGTCTGTGGTTCCGAGAGGGGGTAACCAGGCTCACTAATAAAGGTCAAGCCACTTGGCTGCCAGAATGCCCTGCTTCAGCACAGACCAGAAAGGCATTGTGATAAGCATATCCCCGGTATAGTCAGGGGTTAATGGGAGTCGTCCCCGTCCCCCCAGTATACGGCCAGAACCATGGACCCGGTACTTGTGGTTCGGACTCTCTCCAACCAGCCATAATGTTGTGAGAGTGAAATTATGTCTAAGTCCAGCTTTGGTACATTAGAAGCAACTCTGAAACTTAACCTAAGCGTTTTTCGAAACTACTTTTTGGCTAACTTCTTATAGGAAGGTGTAGGAGATCTGAAAATGAACGTGCGCGTCTTTCACTCTTCCCGAGGGACTTAGAAGAATTTTGTGATATTTTTTATTAAAATGGTGTATAAGGGTATATATATAAATATTTTTTATGCACTGTATATGAGCTGGCGATTTCTAAGTCTGTGGTTCCGAGAGGGGGTAACCAGGCTCACTAATAAAGGTCAAGCCACTTGGCTGCCAGAATGCCCTGCTTCAGCACAGACCAGAAAGGCATTGTGATAAGCGTATCCCCGGTATAGTCAGGGGTTAATGGGAGTCGTCCCCGTCCCCCCAGTATACGGCCAGAACCATGGACCCGGTACTTGTGGTTCGGACTCTCTCCAACCAGCCATAATGTTGTGAGAGTGAAATTATGTCTAAGTCCAGCTTTGGTACATTAGAAGCAACTCTGAAACTTAACCTAAGCGTTTTTCGAAGCTACTTTTTGGCTAACTTCTTATAGGAAGGTCTAGGAGCTCTGAAAATGAACGTGCGCGTCTTTCACTCTTCCCGAGGGACTTAGAAGAAATTTGTGATATTTTTTATTAAAATGGTGTATAAGGGTATATATATAAATATATTTTATGCACTGTATATGAGCTGGCGATTTCTAAGTCTGTGGTTCCGAGAGGGGGTAACCAGGCTCACTAATAAAGGTCAAGCCACTAGGCTGCCAGAATGCCCTGCTCAGCACAGACCAGAAAGGCATTGTGATAAGCGTATCCCCGGTATAGTCAGGGGTTAATGGGAGTCGTCCCCGTCCCCCCAGTATACGGAACCATGGACCCGGTACTTGTGGTTCGGACTGTCTCCAACCAGCCATAATGTTGTGAGAGTGAAATTATGTCTAAGTCCAGATTTGGTACATTAGAAGCAACTCTGAAACTTAACCTAAGCGTTTTTCGAAGCTACTTTTTGGCTAACTTCTTATAGGAAGGTCTAGGAGCTCTGAAAATGAACGTGCGCGTCTTTCACTCTTCCCGAGGGACTTAGAAGAATTTTGTGATATTTTTTATTAAATGGTGTATAAGGGTATATATATAAATATATTTTATGCACTGTATATGAGCTGGCGATTTCTAAGTCTGTGGTTCCGAGAGGGGGTAACCAGGCTCACTAATAAAGGTCAAGCCACTTGGCTGCCAGAATGCCCTGCTTCAGCACAGACCAGAAAGGCATTGTGATAAGCATATCCCCGGTATAGTCAGGGGTTAATGGGAGTCGTCCCCGTCCCCCCAGTATACGGCCAGAACCATGGACCCGGTACTTGTGGTTCGGACTCTCTCCAACCAGCCATAATGTTGTGAGAGTGAAATTATGTCTAAGTCCAGCTTTGGTACATTAGAAGCAACTCTGAAACTTAACCTAAGCGTTTTTCGAAACTACTTTTTGGCTAACTTCTTATAGGAAGGTGTAGGAGATCTGAAAATGAACGTGCGCGTCTTTCACTCTTCCCGAGGGACTTAGAAGAATTTTGTGATATTTTTTATTAAAATGGTGTATAAGGGTATATATATAAATATTTTTTATGCACTGTATATGAGCTGGCGATTTCTAAGTCTGTGGTTCCGAGAGGGGGTAACCAGGCTCACTAATAAAGGTCAAGCCACTTGGCTGCCAGAATGCCCTGCTTCAGCACAGACCAGAAAGGCATTGTGATAAGCGTATCCCCGGTATAGTCAGGGGTTAATGGGAGTCGTCCCCGTCCCCCCAGTATACGGCCAGAACCATGGACCCGGTACTTGTGGTTCGGACTCTCTCCAACCAGCCATAATGTTGTGAGAGTGAAATTATGTCTAAGTCCAGCTTTGGTACATTAGAAGCAACTCTGAAACTTAACCTAAGCGTTTTTCGAAGCTACTTTTTGGCTAACTTCTTATAGGAAGGTCTAGGAGCTCTGAAAATGAACGTGCGCGTCTTTCACTCTTCCCGAGGGACTTAGAAGAAATTTGTGATATTTTTTATTAAAATGGTGTATAAGGGTATATATATAAATATATTTTATGCACTGTATATGAGCTGGCGATTTCTAAGTCTGTGGTTCCGAGAGGGGGTAACCAGGCTCACTAATAAAGGTCAAGCCACTAGGCTGCCAGAATGCCCTGCTCAGCACAGACCAGAAAGGCATTGTGATAAGCGTATCCCCGGTATAGTCAGGGGTTAATGGGAGTCGTCCCCGTCCCCCCAGTATACGGAACCATGGACCCGGTACTTGTGGTTCGGACTGTCTCCAACCAGCCATAATGTTGTGAGAGTGAAATTATGTCTAAGTCCAGCTTTGGTACATTAGAAGCAACTCTGAAACTTAACCTAAGCGTTTTTCGAAGCTACTTTTTGGCTAACTTCTTATAGGAAGGTCTAGGAGCTCTGAAAATGAACGTGCGCGTCTTCCACTCTTCCCGAGGGACTTAGAAGAAATTTGTGATATTTTTTATTAAAATGGTGTATAAGGGTATATATATAAATATATTTTATGCACTGTATATGAGCTGGCGATTTCTAAGTCTGTGGTTCCGAGAGGGGGTAACCAGGCTCACTAATAAAGGTCAAGCCACTTGGCTGCCAGAATGCCCTGCTTCAGCACAGACCAGAAAGGCATTGTGATAAGCATATCCCCGGTATAGTCAGGGGTTAATGGGAGTCGTCCCCGTCCCCCCAGTATACGGCCAGAACCATGGACCCGGTACTTGTGGTTCGGACTGTCTCCAACCAGCCATAATGTTGTGAGAGTGAAATTATGTCTAAGTCCAGCTTTGGTACATTAGAAGCAACTCTGAAACTTAACCTAAGCGTTTTTCGAAGCTACTTTTTGGCTAACTTCTTATAGGAAGGTCTAGGAGCTCTGAAAATGAACGTGCGCGTCTTTCACTCTTCCCGAGGGACTTAGAAGAATTTTGTGATATTTTTTATTAAATGGTGTATAAGGGTATATATATAAATATATTTTATGCACTGTATATGAGCTGGCGATTTCTAAGTCTGTGGTTCCGAGAGGGGGTAACCAGGCTCACTAATAAAGGTCAAGCCACTTGGCTGCCAGAATGCCCTGCTTCAGCACAGACCAGAAAGGCATTGTGATAAGCGTATCCCCGGTATAGTCAGGGGTTAATGGGAGTCGTCCCCGTCCCCCCAGTATACGGAACCATGGACCCGGTACTTGTGGTTCGGACTGTCTCCAACCAGCCATAATGTTGTGAGAGTGAAATTATGTCTAAGTCCAGCTTTGGTACATTAGAAGCAACTCTGAAACTTAACCTAAGCGTTTTTCGAAGCTACTTTTTGGCTAACTTCTTATAGGAAGGTCTAGGAGCTCTGAAAATGAACGTGCGCGTCTTCCACTCTTCCGGAGGGACTTAGAAGAAATTTGTGATATTTTTTATTAAAATGGTGTATAAGGGTATATATATAAATATCTTTTATGCACTGTATATGAGCTGGCGATTTCTAAGTCTGTGGTTCCGAGAGGGGGTAACCAGGCTCACTAATAAAGGTCAAGCCACTTGGCTGCCAGAATGCCCTGCTTCAGCACAGACCAGAAAGGCATTGTGATAAGCGTATCCCCGGTATAGTCAGGGGTTAATGGGAGTCGTCCCCGTCCCCCCAGTATACGGCCAGAACCATGGACCCGGTACTTGTGGTTCGGACTGTCTCCAACCAGCCATAATGTTGTGAGAGTGAAATTATGTCTAAGTCCAGCTTTGGTACATTAGAAGCAACTCTGAAACTTAACCTAAGCGTTTTTCGAAGCTACTTTTTGGCTAACTTCTTATAGGAAGGTCTAGGAGCTCTGAAAATGAACGTGCGCGTCTTTCACTCTTCCCGAGGGACTTAGAAGAATTTTGTGATATTTTTTATTAAATGGTGTATAAGGGTATATATAAATATATTTTATGCACTGTATATGTGCTGGCGATTTCTAAGTCTGTGGTTCCGAGAGGGGGTAACCAGGCTCACTAATAAAGGTCAAGCCACTTGGCTGCCAGAATGCCCTGCTTCAGCACAGACCAGAAAGGCATTGTGATAAGCGTATCCCCGGTATAGTCAGGGGTTAATGGGAGTCGTCCCCGTCCCCCCAGTATACGGCCAGAACCATGGACCCGGTACTTGTGGTTCGGACTCTCTCCAACCAGCCATAATGTTGTGAGAGTGAAATTATGTCTAAGTCCAGATTTGGTACATTAGAAGCAACTCTGAAACTTAACCTAAGCGTTTTTCGAAGCTACTTTTTGGCTAACTTCTTATAGGAAGGTCTAGGAGCTCTGAAAATGAACGTGCGCGTCTTTCACTCTTCCCGAGGGACTTAGAAGAATTTTGTGATATTTTTTATTAAAATGGTGTATAAGGGTATATATATAAATATTTTTTATGCACTGTATATGAGCTGGCGATTTCTAAGTCTGTGGTTCCGAGAGGGGGTAACCAGGCTCACTAATAAAGGTCAAGCCACTTGGCTGCCAGAATGCCCTGCTTCAGCACAGACCAGAAAGGCATTGTGATAAGCGTATCCCCGGTATAGTCAGGGGTTAATGGGAGTCGTCCCCGTCCCCCCAGTATACGGCCAGAACCATGGACCCGGTACTTGTGGTTCGGACTCTCTCCAACCAGCCATAATGTTGTGAGAGTGAAATTATGTCTAAGTCCAGCTTTGGTACATTAGAAGCAACTCTGAAACTTAACCTAAGCGTTTTTCGAAGCTACTTTTTGGCTAACTTCTTATAGGAAGGTCTAGGAGCTCTGAAAATGAACGTGCGCGTCTTTCACTCTTCCCGAGGGACTTAGAAGAAATTTGTGATATTTTTTATTAAAATGGTGTATAAGGGTATATATATAAATATATTTTATGCACTGTATATGAGCTGGCGATTTCTAAGTCTGTGGTTCCGAGAGGGGGTAACCAGGCTCACTAATAAAGGTCAAGGCACTAGGCTGCCAGAATGCCCTGCTCAGCACAGACCAGAAAGGCATTGTGATAAGCGTATCCCCGGTATAGTCAGGGGTTAATGGGAGTCGTCCCCGTCCCCCCAGTATACGGCCAGAACCATGGACCCGGTACTTGTGGTTCGGACTCTCTCCAACCAGCCATAATGTTGTGAGAGTGAAATTATGTCTAAGTCCAGCTTTGGTACATTAGAAGCAACTCTGAAACTTAACCTAAGCGTTTTTCGAAGCTACTTTTTGGCTAACTTCTTATAGGAAGGTCTAGGAGCTCTGAAAATGAACGTGCGCGTCTTCCACTCTTCCCGAGGGACTTAGAAGAAATTTGTGATATTTTTTATTAAAATGGTGTATAAGGGTATATATATAAATATATTTTATGCACTGTATATGAGCTGGCGATTTCTAAGTCTGTGGTTCCGAGAGGGGGTAACCAGGCTCACTAATAAAGGTCAAGCCACTTGGCTGCCAGAATGCCCTGCTTCAGCACAGACCAGAAAGGCATTGTGATAAGCGTATCCCCCGTATAGTCAGGGGTTAATGGGAGTCGTCCCCGTCCCCCCAGTATACGGCCAGAACCATGGACCCGGTACTTGTGGTTCGGACTGTCTCCAACCAGCCATAATGTTGTGAGAGTGAAATTATGTCTAAGTCCAGCTTTGGTACATTAGAAGCAACTCTGAAACTTAACCTAAGCGTTTTTCGAAACTACTTTTTGGCTAACTTCTTATAGGAAGGTGTAGGAGATCTGAAAATGAACGTGCGCGTCTTTCACTCTTCCCGAGGGACTTAGAAGAATTTTGTGATATTTTTTATTAAAATGGTGTATAAGGGTATATATATAAATATTTTTTATGCACTGTATATGAGCTGGCGATTTCTAAGTCTGTGGTTCCGAGAGGGGGTAACCAGGCTCACTAATAAAGGTCAAGCCACTTGGCTGCCAGAATGCCCTGCTTCAGCACAGACCAGAAAGGCATTGTGATAAGCGTATCCCCGGTATAGTCAGGGGTTAATGGGAGTCGTCCCCGTCCCCCCAGTATACGGCCAGAACCATGGACCCGGTACTTGTGGTTCGGACTCTCTCCAACCAGCCATAATGTTGTGAGAGTGAAATTATGTCTAAGTCCAGCTTTGGTACATTAGAAGCAACTCTGAAACTTAACCTAAGCGTTTTTCGAAGCTACTTTTTGGCTAACTTCTTATAGGAAGGTCTAGGAGCTCTGAAAATGAACGTGCGCGTCTTTCACTCTTCCCGAGGGACTTAGAAGAAATTTGTGATATTTTTTATTAAAATGGTGTATAAGGGTATATATATAAATATATTTTATGCACTGTATATGAGCTGGCGATTTCTAAGTCTGTGGTTCCGAGAGGGGGTAACCAGGCTCACTAATAAAGGTCAAGCCACTAGGCTGCCAGAATGCCCTGCTCAGCACAGACCAGAAAGGCATTGTGATAAGCGTATCCCCGGTATAGTCAGGGGTTAATGGGAGTCGTCCCCGTCCCCCCAGTATACGGCCAGAACCATGGACCCGGTACTTGTGGTTCGGACTCTCTCCAACCAGCCATAATGTTGTGAGAGTGAAATTATGTCTAAGTCCAGCTTTGGTACATTAGAAGCAACTCTGAAACTTAACCTAAGCGTTTTTCGAAGCTACTTTTTGGCTAACTTCTTATAGGAAGGTCTAGGAGCTCTGAAAATGAACGTGCGCGTCTTCCACTCTTCCCGAGGGACTTAGAAGAAATTTGTGATATTTTTTATTAAAATGGTGTATAAGGGTATATATATAAATATATTTTATGCACTGTATATGAGCTGGCGATTTCTAAGTCTGTGGTTCCGAGAGGGGGTAACCAGGCTCACTAATAAAGGTCAAGCCACTTGGCTGCCAGAATGCCCTGCTTCAGCACAGACCAGAAAGGCATTGTGATAAGCATATCCCCGGTATAGTCAGGGGTTAATGGGAGTCGTCCCCGTCCCCCCAGTATACGGAACCATGGACCCGGTACTTGTGGTTCGGACTGTCTCCAACCAGCCATAATGTTGTGAGAGTGAAATTATGTCTAAGTCCAGCTTTGGTACATTAGAAGCAACTCTGAAACTTAACCTAAGCGTTTTTCGAAGCTACTTTTTGGCTAACTTCTTATAGGAAGGTCTAGGAGCTCTGAAAATGAACGTGCGCGTCTTCCACTCTTCCGGAGGGACTTAGAAGAAATGTGTGATATTTTTTATTAAAATGGTGTATAAGGGTATATATATAAATATATTTTATGCACTGTATATGAGCTGGCGATTTCTAAGTCTGTGGTTCCGAGAGGGGGTAACCAGGCTCACTAATAAAGGTCAAGCCACTTGGCTGCCAGAATGCCCTGCTTCAGCACAGACCAGAAAGGCATTGTGATAAGCGTATCCCCGGTATAGTCAGGGGTTAATGGGAGTCGTCCCCGTCCCCCCAGTATACGGCCAGAACCATGGACCCGGTACTTGTGGTTCGGACTGTCTCCAACCAGCCATAATGTTGTGAGAGTGAAATTATGTCTAAGTCCAGCTTTGGTACATTAGAAGCAACTCTGAAACTTAACCTAAGCGTTTTTCGAAGCTACTTTTTGGCTAACTTCTTATAGGAAGGTCTAGGAGCTCTGAAAATGAACGTGCGCGTCTTTCACTCTTCCCGAGGGACTTAGAAGAATTTTGTGATATTTTTTATTAAATGGTGTATAAGGGTATATATATAAATATATTTTATGCACTGTATATGAGCTGGCGATTTCTAAGTCTGTGGTTCCGAGAGGGGGTAACCAGGCTCACTAATAAAGGTCAAGCCACTTGGCTGCCAGAATGCCCTGCTTCAGCACAGACCAGAAAGGCATTGTGATAAGCGTATCCCCGGTATAGTCAGGGGTTAATGGGAGTCGTCCCCGTCCCCCCAGTATACGGAACCATGGACCCGGTACTTGTGGTTCGGACTGTCTCCAACCAGCCATAATGTTGTGAGAGTGAAATTATGTCTAAGTCCAGCTTTGGTACATTAGAAGCAACTCTGAAACTTAACCTAAGCGTTTTTCGAAGCTACTTTTTGGCTAACTTCTTATAGGAAGGTCTAGGAGCTCTGAAAATGAACGTGCGCGTCTTCCACTCTTCCGGAGGGACTTAGAAGAAATTTGTGATATTTTTTATTAAAATGGTGTATAAGGGTATATATATAAATATCTTTTATGCACTGTATATGAGCTGGCGATTTCTAAGTCTGTGGTTCCGAGAGGGGGTAACCAGGCTCACTAATAAAGGTCAAGCCACTTGGCTGCCAGAATGCCCTGCTTCAGCACAGACCAGAAAGGCATTGTGATAAGCGTATCCCCGGTATAGTCAGGGGTTAATGGGAGTCGTCCCCGTCCCCCCAGTATACGGCCAGAACCATGGACCCGGTACTTGTGGTTCGGACTGTCTCCAACCAGCCATAATGTTGTGAGAGTGAAATTATGTCTAAGTCCAGCTTTGGTACATTAGAAGCAACTCTGAAACTTAACCTAAGCGTTTTTCGAAGCTACTTTTTGGCTAACTTCTTATAGGAAGGTCTAGGAGCTCTGAAAATGAACGTGCGCGTCTTTCACTCTTCCCGAGGGACTTAGAAGAATTTTGTGATATTTTTTATTAAATGGTGTATAAGGGTATATATAAATATATTTTATGCACTGTATATGTGCTGGCGATTTCTAAGTCTGTGGTTCCGAGAGGGGGTAACCAGGCTCACTAATAAAGGTCAAGCCACTTGGCTGCCAGAATGCCCTGCTTCAGCACAGACCAGAAAGGCATTGTGATAAGCGTATCCCCGGTATAGTCAGGGGTTAATGGGAGTCGTCCCCGTCCCCCCAGTATACGGCCAGAACCATGGACCCGGTACTTGTGGTTCGGACTCTCTCCAACCAGCCATAATGTTGTGAGAGTGAAATTATGTCTAAGTCCAGATTTGGTACATTAGAAGCAACTCTGAAACTTAACCTAAGCGTTTTTCGAAGCTACTTTTTGGCTAACTTCTTATAGGAAGGTCTAGGAGCTCTGAAAATGAACGTGCGCGTCTTTCACTCTTCCCGAGGGACTTAGAAGAATTTTGTGATATTTTTTATTAAATGGTGTATAAGGGTATATATATAAATATATTTTATGCACTGTATATGAGCTGGCGATTTCTAAGTCTGTGGTTCCGAGAGGGGGTAACCAGGCTCACTAATAAAGGTCAAGCCACTTGGCTGCCAGAATGCCCTGCTTCAGCACAGACCAGAAAGGCATTGTGATAAGCATATCCCCGGTATAGTCAGGGGTTAATGGGAGTCGTCCCCGTCCCCCCAGTATACGGCCAGAACCATGGACCCGGTACTTGTGGTTCGGACTCTCTCCAACCAGCCATAATGTTGTGAGAGTGAAATTATGTCTAAGTCCAGCTTTGGTACATTAGAAGCAACTCTGAAACTTAACCTAAGCGTTTTTCGAAACTACTTTTTGGCTAACTTCTTATAGGAAGGTGTAGGAGATCTGAAAATGAACGTGCGCGTCTTTCACTCTTCCCGAGGGACTTAGAAGAATTTTGTGATATTTTTTATTAAAATGGTGTATAAGGGTATATATATAAATATTTTTTATGCACTGTATATGAGCTGGCGATTTCTAAGTCTGTGGTTCCGAGAGGGGGTAACCAGGCTCACTAATAAAGGTCAAGCCACTTGGCTGCCAGAATGCCCTGCTTCAGCACAGACCAGAAAGGCATTGTGATAAGCGTATCCCCGGTATAGTCAGGGGTTAATGGGAGTCGTCCCCGTCCCCCCAGTATACGGCCAGAACCATGGACCCGGTACTTGTGGTTCGGACTCTCTCCAACCAGCCATAATGTTGTGAGAGTGAAATTATGTCTAAGTCCAGCTTTGGTACATTAGAAGCAACTCTGAAACTTAACCTAAGCGTTTTTCGAAGCTACTTTTTGGCTAACTTCTTATAGGAAGGTCTAGGAGCTCTGAAAATGAACGTGCGCGTCTTTCACTCTTCCCGAGGGACTTAGAAGAAATTTGTGATATTTTTTATTAAAATGGTGTATAAGGGTATATATATAAATATATTTTATGCACTGTATATGAGCTGGCGATTTCTAAGTCTGTGGTTCCGAGAGGGGGTAACCAGGCTCACTAATAAAGGTCAAGCCACTAGGCTGCCAGAATGCCCTGCTCAGCACAGACCAGAAAGGCATTGTGATAAGCGTATCCCCGGTATAGTCAGGGGTTAATGGGAGTCGTCCCCGTCCCCCCAGTATACGGCCAGAACCATGGACCCGGTACTTGTGGTTCGGACTCTCTCCAACCAGCCATAATGTTGTGAGAGTGAAATTATGTCTAAGTCCAGCTTTGGTACATTAGAAGCAACTCTGAAACTTAACCTAAGCGTTTTTCGAAGCTACTTTTTGGCTAACTTCTTATAGGAAGGTCTAGGAGCTCTGAAAATGAACGTGCGCGTCTTCCACTCTTCCCGAGGGACTTAGAAGAAATTTGTGATATTTTTTATTAAAATGGTGTATAAGGGTATATATATAAATATATTTTATGCACTGTATATGAGCTGGCGATTTCTAAGTCTGTGGTTCCGAGAGGGGGTAACCAGGCTCACTAATAAAGGTCAAGCCACTTGGCTGCCAGAATGCCCTGCTTCAGCACAGACCAGAAAGGCATTGTGATAAGCGTATCCCCCGTATAGTCAGGGGTTAATGGGAGTCGTCCCCGTCCCCCCAGTATACGGCCAGAACCATGGACCCGGTACTTGTGGTTCGGACTGTCTCCAACCAGCCATAATGTTGTGAGAGTGAAATTATGTCTAAGTCCAGCTTTGGTACATTAGAAGCAACTCTGAAACTTAACCTAAGCGTTTTTCGAAGCTACTTTTTGGCTAACTTCTTATAGGAAGGTCTAGGAGCTCTGAAAATGAACGTGCGCGTCTTCCACTCTTCCGGAGGGACTTAGAAGAAATTTGTGATATTTTTTATTAAAATGGTGTATAAGGGTATATATATAAATATCTTTTATGCACTGTATATGAGCTGGCGATTTCTAAGTCTGTGGTTCCGAGAGGGGGTAACCAGGCTCACTAATAAAGGTCAAGCCACTTGGCTGCCAGAATGCCCTGCTTCAGCACAGACCAGAAAGGCATTGTGATAAGCGTATCCCCGGTATAGTCAGGGGTTAATGGGAGTCGTCCCCGTCCCCCCAGTATACGGCCAGAACCATGGACCCGGTACTTGTGGTTCGGACTGTCTCCAACCAGCCATAATGTTGTGAGAGTGAAATTATGTCTAAGTCCAGCTTTGGTATATTAGAAGCAACTCTGAAACTTAACCTAAGCGTTTTTCGAAGCTACTTTTTGGCTAACTTCTTATAGGAAGGTCTAGGAGCTCTGAAAATGAACGTGCGCGTCTTTCACTCTTCCCGAGGGACTTAGAAGAATTTTGTGATATTTTTTATTAAATGGTGTATAAGGGTATATATATAAATATATTTTATGCACTGTATATGAGCTGGCGATTTCTAAGTCTGTGGTTCCGAGAGGGGGTAACCAGGCTCACTAATAAAGGTCAAGCCACTTGGCTGCCAGAATGCCCTGCTTCAGCACAGACCAGAAAGGCATTGTGATAAGCATATCCCCGGTATAGTCAGGGGTTAATGGGAGTCGTCCCCGTCCCCCCAGTATACGGCCAGAACCATGGACCCGGTACTTGTGGTTCGGACTGTCTCCAACCAGCCATAATGTTGTGAGAGTGAAATTATGTCTAAGTCCAGCTTTGGTACATTAGAAGCAACTCTGAAACTTAACCTAAGCGTTTTTCGAAGCTACTTTTTGGCTAACTTCTTATAGGAAGGTCTAGGAGCTCTGAAAATGAACGTGCGCGTCTTTCACTCTTCCCGAGGCACTTAGAAGAATTTTGTGATATTTTTTATTAAAATGGTGTATAAGGGTATATATATAAATATATTTTATGCACTGTATATGAGCTGGCGATTTCTAAGTCTGTGGTTCCGAGAGGGGGTAACCAGGCTCACTAATAAAGGTCAAGCCACTTGGCTGCCAGAATGCCCTGCTTCAGCACAGACCAGAAAGGCATTGTGATAAGCGTATCCCCGGTATAGTCAGGGGTTAATGGGAGTCGTCCCCGTCCCCCCAGTATACGGAACCATGGACCCGGTACTTGTGGTTCGGACTGTCTCCAACCAGCCATAATGTTGTGAGAGTGAAATTATGTCTAAGTCCAGCTTTGGTACATTAGAAGCAACTCTGAAACTTAACCTAAGCGTTTTTCGAAGCTACTTTTTGGCTAACTTCTTATAGGAAGGTCTAGGAGCTCTGAAAATGAACGTGCGCGTCTTCCACTCTTCCGGAGGGACTTAGAAGAAATTTGTGATATTTTTTATTAAAATGGTGTATAAGGGTATATATATAAATATATTTTATGCACTGTATATGAGCTGGCGATTTCTAAGTCTGTGGTTCCGAGAGGGGGTAACCAGGCTCACTAATAAAGGTCAAGCCACTTGGCTGCCAGAATGCCCTGCTTCAGCACAGACCAGAAAGGCATTGTGATAAGCGTATCCCCGGTATAGTCAGGGGTTAATGGGAGTCGTCCCCGTCCCCCCAGTATACGGCCAGAACCATGGACCCGGTACTTGTGGTTCGGACTGTCTCCAACCAGCCATAATGTTGTGAGAGTGAAATTATGTCTAAGTCCAGCTTTGGTACATTAGAAGCAACTCTGAAACTTAACCTAAGCGTTTTTCGAAGCTACTTTTTGGCTAACTTCTTATAGGAAGGTCTAGGAGCTCTGAAAATGAACGTGCGCGTCTTTCACTCTTCCCGAGGGACTTAGAAGAATTTTGTGATATTTTTTATTAAATGGTGTATAAGGGTATATATATAAATATATTTTATGCACTGTATATGAGCTGGCGATTTCTAAGTCTGTGGTTCCGAGAGGGGGTAACCAGGCTCACTAATAAAGGTCAAGCCACTTGGCTGCCAGAATGCCCTGCTTCAGCACAGACCAGAAAGGCATTGTGATAAGCGTATCCCCGGTATAGTCAGGGGTTAATGGGAGTCGTCCCCGTCCCCCCAGTATACGGCCAGAACCATGGACCCGGTACTTGTGGTTCGGACTCTCTCCAACCAGCCATAATGTTGTGAGAGTGAAATTATGTCTAAGTCCAGCTTTGGTACATTAGAAGCAACTCTGAAACTTAACCTAAGCGTTTTTCGAAACTACTTTTTGGCTAACTTCTTATAGGAAGGTGTAGGAGATCTGAAAATGAACGTGCGCGTCTTTCACTCTTCCAGAGGGACTTAGAAGAATTTTGTGATATTTTTTATTAAAATGGTGTATAAGGGTATATATATAAATATTTTTTATGCACTGTATATGAGCTGGCGATTTCTAAGTCTGTGGTTCCGAGAGGGGGTAACCAGGCTCACTAATAAAGGTCAAGCCACTTGGCTGCCAGAATGCCCTGCTTCAGCACAGACCAGAAAGGCATTGTGATAAGCGTATCCCCGGTATAGTCAGGGGTTAATGGGAGTCGTCCCCGTCCCCCCAGTATACGGCCAGAACCATGGACCCGGTACTTGTGGTTCGGACTGTCTCCAACCAGCCATAATGTTGTGAGAGTGAAATTATGTCTAAGTCCAGCTTTGGTACATTAGAAGCAACTCTGAAACTTAACCTAAGCGTTTTTCGAAGCTACTTTTTGGCTAACTTCTTATAGGAAGGTCTAGGAGCTCTGAAAATGAACGTGCGCGTCTTTCACTCTTCCCGAGGGACTTAGAAGAATTTTGTGATATTTTTTATTAAAATGGTGTATAAGGGTATATATATAAATATATTTTATGCACTGTATATGAGCTGGCGATTTCTAAGTCTGTGGTTCCGAGAGGGGGTAACCAGGCTCACTAATAAAGGTCAAGCCACTTGGCTGCCAGAATGCCGTGCTTCAGCACAGACCAGAAAGGCATTGTGATAAGCGTATCCCCGGTATAGTCAGGGGTTAATGGGAGTCGTCCCCGTCCCCCCAGTATACGGACGACTCCCATTAACCCCTGACTATACCGGGGATACGCTTATCACAATGCCTTTCTGGTCTGTGCTGAAGCAGGGCATTCTGGCAGCCAAGTGGCTTGACCTTTATTAGTGAGCCTGGTTACCCCCTCTCGGAACCACAGACTTAGAAATCGCCAGCTCATATACAGTGCATAAAATATATTTATATATATACCCTTATACACCATTTTAATAAAAAATATCACAAAATTCTTCTAAGTCCCTCGGGAAGAGTGAAAGACGCGCACGTTCATTTTCAGAGCTCCTAGACCTTCCTATAAGAAGTTAGCCAAAAAGTAGCTTCGAAAAACGCTTAGGTTAAGTTTCAGAGTTGCTTCTAATGTACCAAAGCTGGACTTAGACATAATTTCACTCTCACAACATTATGGCTGGTTGGAGAGAGTCCGAACCACAAGTACCGGGTCCATGGTTCTGGCCGTATACTGGGGGGACGGGGACGACTCCCATTAACCCCTGACTATACCGGGGATACGCTTATCACAATGCCTTTCTGGTCTGTGCTGAAGCAGGGCATTCTGGCAGCCAAGTGGCTTGACCTTTATTAGTGAGCCTGGTTACCCCCTCTCGGAACCACAGACTTAGAAATCGCCAGCTCATATACAGTGCATAAAATATATTTATATATATACCCTTATACACCATTTTAATAAAAAATATCACAAAATTCTTCTAAGTCCCTCGGGAAGAGTGAAAGACGCGCACGTTCATTTTCAGAGCTCCTAGACCTTCCTATAAGAAGTTAGCCAAAAAGTAGCTTCGAAAAACGCTTAGGTTAAGTTTCAGAGTTGCTTCTAATGTACCAAAGCTGGACTTAGACATAATTTCACTCTCACAACATTATGGCTGGTTGGAGACAGTCCGAACCACAAGTACCGGGTCCATGGTTCTGGCCGTATACTGGGGGGACGGGGACGACTCCCATTAACCCCTGACTATACCGGGGATACGCTTATCACAATGCCTTTCTGGTCTGTGCTGAAGCAGGGCATTCTGGCAGCCAAGTGGCTTGACCTTTATTAGTGAGCCTGGTTACCCCCTCTCGGAACCACAGACTTAGAAATCGCCAGCTCATATACAGTGCATAAAATATATTTATATATATACCCTTATACACCATTTAATAAAAAATATCACAAAATTCTTCTAAGTCCCTCGGGAAGAGTGAAAGACGCGCACGTTCATTTTCAGAGCTCCTAGACCTTCATATAAGAAGTTAGCCAAAAAGTAGCTTCGAAAAACGCTTAGGTTAAGTTTCAGAGTTGCTTCTAATATACCAAAGCTGGACTTAGACATAATTTCACTCTCACAACATTATGGCTGGTTGGAGACAGTCCGAACCACAAGTACCGGGTCCATGGTTCTGGCCGTATACTGGGGGGACGGGGACGACTCCCATTAACCCCTGACTATACCGGGGATACGCTTATCACAATGCCTTTCTGGTCTGTGCTGAAGCAGGGCATTCTGGCAGCCAAGTGGCTTGACCTTTATTAGTGAGCCTGGTTACCCCCTCTCGGAACCACAGACTTAGAAATCGCCAGCTCATATACAGTGCATAAAATATATTTATATATATACCCTTATACACCATTTAATAAAAAATATCACAAAATTCTTCTAAGTCCCTCGGGAAGAGTGAAAGACGCGCACGTTCATTTTCAGAGCTCCTAGACCTTCCTATAAGAAGTTAGCCAAAAAGTAGCTTCGAAAAACGCTTAGGTTAAGTTTCAGAGTTGCTTCTAATGTACCAAAGCTGGACTTAGACATAATTTCACTCTCACAACATTATGGCTGGTTGGAGAGAGTCCGAACCACAAGTACCGGGTCCATGGTTCTGGCCGTATACTGGGGGGACGGGGACGACTCCCATTAACCCCTGACTATACCGGGGATACGCTTATCACAATGCCTTTCTGGTCTGTGCTGAAGCAGGGCATTCTGGCAGCCAAGTGGCTTGACCTTTATTAGTGAGCCTGGTTACCCCCTCTCGGAACCACAGACTTAGAAATCGCCAGCTCATATACAGTGCATAAAATATATTTATATATATACCCTTATACACCATTTAATAAAAAATATCACAAAATTCTTCTAAGTCCCTCGGGAAGAGTGAAAGACGCGCACGTTCATTTTCAGAGCTCCTAGACCTTCCTATAAGAAGTTAGCCAAAAAGTAGCTTCGAAAAACGCTTAGGTTAAGTTTCAGAGTTGCTTCTAATGTACCAAAGCTGGACTTAGACATAATTTCACTCTCACAACATTATGGCTGGTTGGAGACAGTCCGAACCACAAGTACCGGGTCCATGGTTCTGGCCGTATACTGGGGGGACGGGGACGACTCCCATTAACCCCTGACTATACCGGGGATACGCTTATCACAATGCCTTTCTGGTCTGTGCTGAAGCAGGGCATTCTGGCAGCCAAGTGGCTTGACCTTTATTAGTGAGCCTGGTTACCCCCTCTCGGAACCACAGACTTAGAAATCGCCAGCTCATATACAGTGCATAAAATATATTTATATATATACCCTTATACACCATTTTAATAAAAAATATCACAAAATTCTTCTAAGTCCCTCGGGAAGAGTGAAAGACGCGCACGTTCATTTTCAGAGCTCCTAGACCTTCCTATAAGAAGTTAGCCAAAAAGTAGCTTCGAAAAACGCTTAGGTTACGTTTCAGAGTTGCTTCTAATGTACCAAAGCTGGACTTAGACATAATTTCACTCTCACAACATTATGGCTGGTTGGAGACAGTCCGAACCACAAGTACCGGGTCCATGGTTCTGGCCGTATACTGGGGGGACGGGGACGACTCCCATTAACCCCTGACAATACCGGGGATACGCTTATCACAATGCCTTTCTGGTCTGTGCTGAAGCACGGCATTCTGGCAGCCAAGTGGCTTGACCTTTATTAGTGAGCCTGGTTACCCCCTCTCGGAACCACAGACTTAGAAATCGCCAGCTCATATACAGTGCATAAAATATATTTATATATATATACCCTTATACACCATTTAATAAAAAATATCACAAAATTCTTCTAAGTCCCTCGGGAAGAGTGAAAGACGCGCACGTTCATTTTCAGAGCTCCTAGAACTTCATATAAGAAGTTAGCCAAAAAGTAGCTTCGAAAAACGCTTAGGTTAAGTTTCAGAGTTGCTTCTAATGTACCAAAGCTGGACTTAGACATAATTTCACTCTCACAACATTATGGCTGGTTGGAGACAGTCCGAACCACAAGTACCGGGTCCATGGTTCTGGCCGTATACTGGGGGGACGGGGACGACTCCCATTAACCCCTGACTATACCGGGGATACGCTTATCACAATGCCTTTCTGGTCTGTGCTGAAGCAGGGCATTCTGGCAGCCAAGTGGCTTGACCTTTATTAGTGAGCCTGGTTACCCCCTCTCGGAACCACAGACTTAGAAATCGCCAGCTCATATACAGTGCATAAAATATATTTATATATATACCCTTATACACCATTTAATAAAAAATATCACAAAATTCTTCTAAGTCCCTCGGGAAGAGTGAAAGACGCGCACGTTCATTTTCAGAGCTCCTAGACCTTCCTATAAGAAGTTAGCCAAAAAGTAGCTTCGAAAAACGCTTAGGTTAAGTTTCAGAGTTGCTTCTAATGTACCAAAGCTGGACTTAGACATAATTTCACTCTCACAACATTATGGCTGGTTGGAGACAGTCCGAACCACAAGTACCGGGTCCATGGTTCTGGCCGTATACTGGGGGGACGGGGACGACTCCCATTAACCCCTGACTATACCGGGGATACGCTTATCACAATGCCTTTCTGGTCTGTGCTGAAGCAGGGCATTCTGGCAGCCAAGTGGCTTGACCTTTATTAGTGAGCCTGGTTACCCCCTCTCGGAACCACAGACTTAGAAATCGCCAGCTCATATACAGTGCATAAAATATATTTATATATATACCCTTATACACCATTTTAATAAAAAATATCACAAAATTCTTCTAAGTCCCTCGGGAAGAGTGAAAGACGCGCACGTTCATTTTCAGAGCTCCTAGACCTTCCTATAAGAAGTTAGCCAAAAAGTAGCTTCGAAAAACGCTTAGGTTACGTTTCAGAGTTGCTTCTAATGTACCAAAGCTGGACTTAGACATAATTTCACTCTCACAACATTATGGCTGGTTGGAGACAGTCCGAACCACAAGTACCGGGTCCATGGTTCTGGCCGTATACTGGGGGGACGGGGACGACTCCCATTAACCCCTGACTATACCGGGGATACGCTTATCACAATGCCTTTCTGGTCTGTGCTGAAGCAGGGCATTCTGGCAGCCAAGTGGCTTGACCTTTATTAGTGAGCCTGGTTACCCCCTCTCGGAACCACAGACTTAGAAATCGCCAGCTCATATACAGTGCATAAAATATATTTATATATATATACCCTTATACACCATTTTAATAAAAAATATCACAAATTTCTTCTAAGTCCCTCGGGAAGAGTGGAAGACGCGCACGTTCATTTTCAGAGCTCCTAGACCTTCCTATAAGAAGTTAGCCAAAAAGTAGCTTCGAAAAACGCTTAGGTTAAGTTTCAGAGTTGCTTCTAATGTACCAAAGCTGGACTTAGACATAATTTCACTCTCACAACATTATGGCTGGTTGGAGAGAGTCCGAACCACAAGTACCGGGTCCATGGTTCTGGCCGTATACTGGGGGGACGGGAACGACTCCCATTAACCCCTGACTATACCGGTGATACGCTTATCACAATGCCTTTCTGGTCTGTGCTGAAGCAGGGCATTCTGGCAGCCAAGTGGCTTGACCTTTATTAGTGAGCCTGGTTACCCCCTCTCGGAACCACAGACTTAGAAATCGCCAGCTCATATACAGTGCATAAAATATATTTATATATATACCCTTATACACCATTTTAATAAAAAATATCACAAAATTCTTCTAAGTCCCTCGGGAAGAGTGAAAGACGCGCACGTTCATTTTCAGAGCTCCTAGACCTTCCTATAAGAAGTTAGCCAAAAAGTAGCTTCGAAAAACGCTTAGGTTAAGTTTCAGAGTTGCTTCTAATGTACCAAAGCTGGACTTAGACATAATTTCACTCTCACAACATTATGGCTGGTTGGAGAGAGTCCGAACCACAAGTACCGGGTCCATGGTTCTGGCCGTATACTGGGGGGACGGGGACGACTCCCATTAACCCCTGACTATACCGGGGATACGCTTATCACAATGCCTTTCTGGTCTGTGCTGAAGCAGGGCATTCTGGCAGCCAAGTGGCTTGACCTTTATTAGTGAGCCTGGTTACCCCCTCTCGGAACCACAGACTTAGAAATCGCCAGCTCATATACAGTGCATAAAATATATTTATATATATACCCTTATACACCATTTTAATAAAAAATATCACAAAATTCTTCTAAGTCCCTCGGGAAGAGTGAAAGACGCGCACGTTCATTTTCAGAGCTCCTAGACCTTCCTATAAGAAGTTAGCCAAAAAGTAGCTTCGAAAAACGCTTAGGTTAAGTTTCAGAGTTGCTTCTAATGTACCAAAGCTGGACTTAGACATAATTTCACTCTCACAACATTATGGCTGGTTGGAGACAGTCCGAACCACAAGTACCGGGTCCATGGTTCTGGCCGTATACTGGGGGGACGGGGACGACTCCCATTAACCCCTGACTATACCGGGGATACGCTTATCACAATGCCTTTCTGGTCTGTGCTGAAGCAGGGCATTCTGGCAGCCAAGTGGCTTGACCTTTATTAGTGAGCCTGGTTACCCCCTCTCGGAACCACAGACTTAGAAATCGCCAGCTCATATACAGTGCATAAAATATATTTATATATATACCCTTATACACCATTTAATAAAAAATATCACAAAATTCTTCTAAGTCCCTCGGGAAGAGTGAAAGACGCGCACGTTCATTTTCAGAGCTCCTAGACCTTCATATAAGAAGTTAGCCAAAAAGTAGCTTCGAAAAACGCTTAGGTTAAGTTTCAGAGTTGCTTCTAATGTACCAAAGCTGGACTTAGACATAATTTCACTCTCACAACATTATGGCTGGTTGGAGACAGTCCGAACCACAAGTACCGGGTCCATGGTTCTGGCCGTATACTGGGGGGACGGGGACGACTCCCATTAACCCCTGACTATACCGGGGATACGCTTATCACAATGCCTTTCTGGTCTGTGCTGAAGCAGGGCATTCTGGCAGCCAAGTGGCTTGACCTTTATTAGTGAGCCTGGTTACCCCCTCTCGGAACCACAGACTTAGAAATCGCCAGCTCATATACAGTGCATAAAATATATTTATATATATACCCTTATACACCATTTAATAAAAAATATCACAAAATTCTTCTAAGTCCCTCGGGAAGAGTGAAAGACGCGCACGTTCATTTTCAGAGCTCCTAGACCTTCCTATAAGAAGTTAGCCAAAAAGTAGCTTCGAAAAACGCTTAGGTTAAGTTTCAGAGTTGCTTCTAATGTACCAAAGCTGGACTTAGACATAATTTCACTCTCACAACATTATGGCTGGTTGGAGAGAGTCCGAACCACAAGTACCGGGTCCATGGTTCTGGCCGTATACTGGGGGGACGGGGACGACTCCCATTAACCCCTGACTATACCGGGGATACGCTTATCACAATGCCTTTCTGGTCTGTGCTGAAGCAGGGCATTCTGGCAGCCAAGTGGCTTGACCTTTATTAGTGAGCCTGGTTACCCCCTCTCGGAACCACAGACTTAGAAATCGCCAGCTCATATACAGTGCATAAAATATATTTATATATATACCCTTATACACCATTTAATAAAAAATATCACAAAATTCTTCTAAGTCCCTCGGGAAGAGTGAAAGACGCGCACGTTCATTTTCAGAGCTCCTAGACCTTCCTATAAGAAGTTAGCCAAAAAGTAGCTTCGAAAAACGCTTAGGTTAAGTTTCAGAGTTGCTTCTAATGTACCAAAGCTGGACTTAGACATAATTTCACTCTCACAACATTATGGCTGGTTGGAGACAGTCCGAACCACAAGTACCGGGTCCATGGTTCTGGCCGTATACTGGGGGGACGGGGACGACTCCCATTAACCCCTGACTATACCGGGGATACGCTTATCACAATGCCTTTCTGGTCTGTGCTGAAGCAGGGCATTCTGGCAGCCAAGTGGCTTGACCTTTATTAGTGAGCCTGGTTACCCCCTCTCGGAACCACAGACTTAGAAATCGCCAGCTCATATACAGTGCATAAAATATATTTATATATATACCCTTATACACCATTTTAATAAAAAATATCACAAAATTCTTCTAAGTCCCTCGGGAAGAGTGAAAGACGCGCACGTTCATTTTCAGAGCTCCTAGACCTTCCTATAAGAAGTTAGCCAAAAAGTAGCTTCGAAAAACGCTTAGGTTAAGTTTCAGAGTTGCTTCTAATGTACCAAAGCTGGACTTAGACATAATTTCACTCTCACAACATTATGGCTGGTTGGAGAGAGTCCGAACCACAAGTACCGGGTCCATGGTTCTGGCCGTATACTGGGGGGACGGGGACGACTCCCATTAACCCCTGACTATACCGGGGATACGCTTATCACAATGCCTTTCTGGTCTGTGCTGAAGCAGGGCATTCTGGCAGCCAAGTGGCTTGACCTTTATTAGTGAGCCTGGTTACCCCCTCTCGGAACCACAGACTTAGAAATCGCCAGCTCATATACAGTGCATAAAATATATTTATATATATACCCTTATACACCATTTTAATAAAAAATATCACAAAATTCTTCTAAGTCCCTCGGGAAGAGTGAAAGACGCGCACGTTCATTTTCAGAGCTCCTAGACCTTCCTATAAGAAGTTAGCCAAAAAGTAGCTTCGAAAAACGCTTAGGTTAAGTTTCAGAGTTGCTTCTAATGTACCAAAGCTGGACTTAGACATAATTTCACTCTCACAACATTATGGCTGGTTGGAGACAGTCCGAACCACAAGTACCGGGTCCATGGTTCTGGCCGTATACTGGGGGGACGGGGACGACTCCCATTAACCCCTGACTATACCGGGGATACGCTTATCACAATGCCTTTCTGGTCTGTGCTGAAGCAGGGCATTCTGGCAGCCAAGTGGCTTGACCTTTATTAGTGAGCCTGGTTACCCCCTCTCGGAACCACAGACTTAGAAATCGCCAGCTCATATACAGTGCATAAAATATATTTATATATATACCCTTATACACCATTTAATAAAAAATATCACAAAATTCTTCTAAGTCCCTCGGGAAGAGTGAAAGACGCGCACGTTCATTTTCAGAGCTCCTAGACCTTCATATAAGAAGTTAGCCAAAAAGTAGCTTCGAAAAACGCTTAGGTTAAGTTTCAGAGTTGCTTCTAATATACCAAAGCTGGACTTAGACATAATTTCACTCTCACAACATTATGGCTGGTTGGAGACAGTCCGAACCACAAGTACCGGGTCCATGGTTCTGGCCGTATACTGGGGGGACGGGGACGACTCCCATTAACCCCTGACTATACCGGGGATACGCTTATCACAATGCCTTTCTGGTCTGTGCTGAAGCAGGGCATTCTGGCAGCCAAGTGGCTTGACCTTTATTAGTGAGCCTGGTTACCCCCTCTCGGAACCACAGACTTAGAAATCGCCAGCTCATATACAGTGCATAAAATATATTTATATATATACCCTTATACACCATTTAATAAAAAATATCACAAAATTCTTCTAAGTCCCTCGGGAAGAGTGAAAGACGCGCACGTTCATTTTCAGAGCTCCTAGACCTTCCTATAAGAAGTTAGCCAAAAAGTAGCTTCGAAAAACGCTTAGGTTAAGTTTCAGAGTTGCTTCTAATGTACCAAAGCTGGACTTAGACATAATTTCACTCTCACAACATTATGGCTGGTTGGAGAGAGTCCGAACCACAAGTACCGGGTCCATGGTTCTGGCCGTATACTGGGGGGACGGGGACGACTCCCATTAACCCCTGACTATACCGGGGATACGCTTATCACAATGCCTTTCTGGTCTGTGCTGAAGCAGGGCATTCTGGCAGCCAAGTGGCTTGACCTTTATTAGTGAGCCTGGTTACCCCCTCTCGGAACCACAGACTTAGAAATCGCCAGCTCATATACAGTGCATAAAATATATTTATATATATACCCTTATACACCATTTAATAAAAAATATCACAAAATTCTTCTAAGTCCCTCGGGAAGAGTGAAAGACGCGCACGTTCATTTTCAGAGCTCCTAGACCTTCCTATAAGAAGTTAGCCAAAAAGTAGCTTCGAAAAACGCTTAGGTTAAGTTTCAGAGTTGCTTCTAATGTACCAAAGCTGGACTTAGACATAATTTCACTCTCACAACATTATGGCTGGTTGGAGACAGTCCGAACCACAAGTACCGGGTCCATGGTTCTGGCCGTATACTGGGGGGACGGGGACGACTCCCATTAACCCCTGACTATACCGGGGATACGCTTATCACAATGCCTTTCTGGTCTGTGCTGAAGCAGGGCATTCTGGCAGCCAAGTGGCTTGACCTTTATTAGTGAGCCTGGTTACCCCCTCTCGGAACCACAGACTTAGAAATCGCCAGCTCATATACAGTGCATAAAATATATTTATATATATACCCTTATACACCATTTTAATAAAAAATATCACAAAATTCTTCTAAGTCCCTCGGGAAGAGTGAAAGACGCGCACGTTCATTTTCAGAGCTCCTAGACCTTCCTATAAGAAGTTAGCCAAAAAGTAGCTTCGAAAAACGCTTAGGTTACGTTTCAGAGTTGCTTCTAATGTACCAAAGCTGGACTTAGACATAATTTCACTCTCACAACATTATGGCTGGTTGGAGACAGTCCGAACCACAAGTACCGGGTCCATGGTTCTGGCCGTATACTGGGGGGACGGGGACGACTCCCATTAACCCCTGACAATACCGGGGATACGCTTATCACAATGCCTTTCTGGTCTGTGCTGAAGCACGGCATTCTGGCAGCCAAGTGGCTTGACCTTTATTAGTGAGCCTGGTTACCCCCTCTCGGAACCACAGACTTAGAAATCGCCAGCTCATATACAGTGCATAAAATATATTTATATATATATACCCTTATACACCATTTAATAAAAAATATCACAAAATTCTTCTAAGTCCCTCGGGAAGAGTGAAAGACGCGCACGTTCATTTTCAGAGCTCCTAGAACTTCATATAAGAAGTTAGCCAAAAAGTAGCTTCGAAAAACGCTTAGGTTAAGTTTCAGAGTTGCTTCTAATGTACCAAAGCTGGACTTAGACATAATTTCACTCTCACAACATTATGGCTGGTTGGAGACAGTCCGAACCACAAGTACCGGGTCCATGGTTCTGGCCGTATACTGGGGGGACGGGGACGACTCCCATTAACCCCTGACTATACCGGGGATACGCTTATCACAATGCCTTTCTGGTCTGTGCTGAAGCAGGGCATTCTGGCAGCCAAGTGGCTTGACCTTTATTAGTGAGCCTGGTTACCCCCTCTCGGAACCACAGACTTAGAAATCGCCAGCTCATATACAGTGCATAAAATATATTTATATATATACCCTTATACACCATTTAATAAAAAATATCACAAAATTCTTCTAAGTCCCTCGGGAAGAGTGAAAGACGCGCACGTTCATTTTCAGAGCTCCTAGACCTTCCTATAAGAAGTTAGCCAAAAAGTAGCTTCGAAAAACGCTTAGGTTAAGTTTCAGAGTTGCTTCTAATGTACCAAAGCTGGACTTAGACATAATTTCACTCTCACAACATTATGGCTGGTTGGAGACAGTCCGAACCACAAGTACCGGGTCCATGGTTCTGGCCGTATACTGGGGGGACGGGGACGACTCCCATTAACCCCTGACTATACCGGGGATACGCTTATCACAATGCCTTTCTGGTCTGTGCTGAAGCAGGGCATTCTGGCAGCCAAGTGGCTTGACCTTTATTAGTGAGCCTGGTTACCCCCTCTCGGAACCACAGACTTAGAAATCGCCAGCTCATATACAGTGCATAAAATATATTTATATATATACCCTTATACACCATTTTAATAAAAAATATCACAAAATTCTTCTAAGTCCCTCGGGAAGAGTGAAAGACGCGCACGTTCATTTTCAGAGCTCCTAGACCTTCCTATAAGAAGTTAGCCAAAAAGTAGCTTCGAAAAACGCTTAGGTTACGTTTCAGAGTTGCTTCTAATGTACCAAAGCTGGACTTAGACATAATTTCACTCTCACAACATTATGGCTGGTTGGAGACA
Organism: Ascaphus truei; assembly: GCF_040206685.1. Lineage (NCBI taxonomy): Eukaryota > Metazoa > Chordata > Amphibia > Anura > Ascaphidae > Ascaphus > Ascaphus truei. The sequence goes on from NW_027455536.1 coordinate 123,540, forward strand.
GTCCGAACCACAAGTACCGGGTCCATGGTTCTGGCCGTATACTGGGGGGACGGGGACGACTCCCATTAACCCCTGACTATACCGGGGATACGCTTATCACAATGCCTTTCTGGTCTGTGCTGAAGCAGGGCATTCTGGCAGCCAAGTGGCTTGACCTTTATTAGTGAGCCTGGTTACCCCCTCTCGGAACCACAGACTTAGAAATCGCCAGCTCATATACAGTGCATAAAATATATTTATATATATATACCCTTATACACCATTTTAATAAAAAATATCACAAATTTCTTCTAAGTCCCTCGGGAAGAGTGGAAGACGCGCACGTTCATTTTCAGAGCTCCTAGACCTTCCTATAAGAAGTTAGCCAAAAAGTAGCTTCGAAAAACGCTTAGGTTAAGTTTCAGAGTTGCTTCTAATGTACCAAAGCTGGACTTAGACATAATTTCACTCTCACAACATTATGGCTGGTTGGAGAGAGTCCGAACCACAAGTACCGGGTCCATGGTTCTGGCCGTATACTGGGGGGACGGGAACGACTCCCATTAACCCCTGACTATACCGGTGATACGCTTATCACAATGCCTTTCTGGTCTGTGCTGAAGCAGGGCATTCTGGCAGCCAAGTGGCTTGACCTTTATTAGTGAGCCTGGTTACCCCCTCTCGGAACCACAGACTTAGAAATCGCCAGCTCATATACAGTGCATAAAATATATTTATATATATACCCTTATACACCATTTTAATAAAAAATATCACAAAATTCTTCTAAGTCCCTCGGGAAGAGTGAAAGACGCGCACGTTCATTTTCAGAGCTCCTAGACCTTCCTATAAGAAGTTAGCCAAAAAGTAGCTTCGAAAAACGCTTAGGTTAAGTTTCAGAGTTGCTTCTAATGTACCAAAGCTGGACTTAGACATAATTTCACTCTCACAACATTATGGCTGGTTGGAGAGAGTCCGAACCACAAGTACCGGGTCCATGGTTCTGGCCGTATACTGGGGGGACGGGGACGACTCCCATTAACCCCTGACTATACCGGGGATACGCTTATCACAATGCCTTTCTGGTCTGTGCTGAAGCAGGGCATTCTGGCAGCCAAGTGGCTTGACCTTTATTAGTGAGCCTGGTTACCCCCTCTCGGAACCACAGACTTAGAAATCGCCAGCTCATATACAGTGCATAAAATATATTTATATATATACCCTTATACACCATTTTAATAAAAAATATCACAAAATTCTTCTAAGTCCCTCGGGAAGAGTGAAAGACGCGCACGTTCATTTTCAGAGCTCCTAGACCTTCCTATAAGAAGTTAGCCAAAAAGTAGCTTCGAAAAACGCTTAGGTTAAGTTTCAGAGTTGCTTCTAATGTACCAAAGCTGGACTTAGACATAATTTCACTCTCACAACATTATGGCTGGTTGGAGACAGTCCGAACCACAAGTACCGGGTCCATGGTTCTGGCCGTATACTGGGGGGACGGGGACGACTCCCATTAACCCCTGACTATACCGGGGATACGCTTATCACAATGCCTTTCTGGTCTGTGCTGAAGCAGGGCATTCTGGCAGCCAAGTGGCTTGACCTTTATTAGTGAGCCTGGTTACCCCCTCTCGGAACCACAGACTTAGAAATCGCCAGCTCATATACAGTGCATAAAATATATTTATATATATACCCTTATACACCATTTAATAAAAAATATCACAAAATTCTTCTAAGTCCCTCGGGAAGAGTGAAAGACGCGCACGTTCATTTTCAGAGCTCCTAGACCTTCATATAAGAAGTTAGCCAAAAAGTAGCTTCGAAAAACGCTTAGGTTAAGTTTCAGAGTTGCTTCTAATGTACCAAAGCTGGACTTAGACATAATTTCACTCTCACAACATTATGGCTGGTTGGAGACAGTCCGAACCACAAGTACCGGGTCCATGGTTCTGGCCGTATACTGGGGGGACGGGGACGACTCCCATTAACCCCTGACTATACCGGGGATACGCTTATCACAATGCCTTTCTGGTCTGTGCTGAAGCAGGGCATTCTGGCAGCCAAGTGGCTTGACCTTTATTAGTGAGCCTGGTTACCCCCTCTCGGAACCACAGACTTAGAAATCGCCAGCTCATATACAGTGCATAAAATATATTTATATATATACCCTTATACACCATTTAATAAAAAATATCACAAAATTCTTCTAAGTCCCTCGGGAAGAGTGAAAGACGCGCACGTTCATTTTCAGAGCTCCTAGACCTTCCTATAAGAAGTTAGCCAAAAAGTAGCTTCGAAAAACGCTTAGGTTAAGTTTCAGAGTTGCTTCTAATGTACCAAAGCTGGACTTAGACATAATTTCACTCTCACAACATTATGGCTGGTTGGAGAGAGTCCGAACCACAAGTACCGGGTCCATGGTTCTGGCCGTATACTGGGGGGACGGGGACGACTCCCATTAACCCCTGACTATACCGGGGATACGCTTATCACAATGCCTTTCTGGTCTGTGCTGAAGCAGGGCATTCTGGCAGCCAAGTGGCTTGACCTTTATTAGTGAGCCTGGTTACCCCCTCTCGGAACCACAGACTTAGAAATCGCCAGCTCATATACAGTGCATAAAATATATTTATATATATACCCTTATACACCATTTAATAAAAAATATCACAAAATTCTTCTAAGTCCCTCGGGAAGAGTGAAAGACGCGCACGTTCATTTTCAGAGCTCCTAGACCTTCCTATAAGAAGTTAGCCAAAAAGTAGCTTCGAAAAACGCTTAGGTTAAGTTTCAGAGTTGCTTCTAATGTACCAAAGCTGGACTTAGACATAATTTCACTCTCACAACATTATGGCTGGTTGGAGACAGTCCGAACCACAAGTACCGGGTCCATGGTTCTGGCCGTATACTGGGGGGACGGGGACGACTCCCATTAACCCCTGACTATACCGGGGATACGCTTATCACAATGCCTTTCTGGTCTGTGCTGAAGCAGGGCATTCTGGCAGCCAAGTGGCTTGACCTTTATTAGTGAGCCTGGTTACCCCCTCTCGGAACCACAGACTTAGAAATCGCCAGCTCATATACAGTGCATAAAATATATTTATATATATACCCTTATACACCATTTTAATAAAAAATATCACAAAATTCTTCTAAGTCCCTCGGGAAGAGTGAAAGACGCGCACGTTCATTTTCAGAGCTCCTAGACCTTCCTATAAGAAGTTAGCCAAAAAGTAGCTTCGAAAAACGCTTAGGTTACGTTTCAGAGTTGCTTCTAATGTACCAAAGCTGGACTTAGACATAATTTCACTCTCACAACATTATGGCTGGTTGGAGACAGTCCGAACCACAAGTACCGGGTCCATGGTTCTGGCCGTATACTGGGGGAACGGGGACGACTCCCATTAACCCCTGACAATACCGGGGATACGCTTATCACAATGCCTTTCTGGTCTGTGCTGAAGCACGGCATTCTGTCAGCCAAGTGGCTTGACCTTTATTAGTGAGCCTGGTTACCCCCTCTCGGAACCACAGACTTAGAAATCGCCAGCTCATATACAGTGCATAAAATATATTTATATATATATACCCTTATACACCATTTAATAAAAAATATCACAAAATTCTTCTAAGTCCCTCGGGAAGAGTGAAAGACGCGCACGTTCATTTTCAGAGCTCCTAGACCTTCCTATAAGAAGTTAGCCAAAAAGTAGCTTCGAAAAACGCTTAGGTTAAGTTTCAGAGTTGCTTCTAATGTACCAAAGCTGGACTTAGACATAATTTCACTCTCACAACATTATGGCTGGTTGGAGAGAGTCCGAACCACAAGTACCGGGTCCATGGTTCTGGCCGTATACTGGGGGGACGGGGACGACTCCCATTAACCCCTGACTATACCGGGGATACGCTTATCACAATGCCTTTCTGGTCTGTGCTGAAGCAGGGCATTCTGGCAGCCAAGTGGCTTGACCTTTATTAGTGAGCCTGGTTACCCCCTCTCGGAACCACAGACTTAGAAATCGCCAGCTCATATACAGTGCATAAAATATATTTATATATATACCCTTATACACCATTTAATAAAAAATATCACAAAATTCTTCTAAGTCCCTCGGGAAGAGTGAAAGACGCGCACGTTCATTTTCAGAGCTCCTAGACCTTCCTATAAGAAGTTAGCCAAAAAGTAGCTTCGAAAAACGCTTAGGTTAAGTTTCAGAGTTGCTTCTAATGTACCAAAGCTGGACTTAGACATAATTTCACTCTCACAACATTATGGCTGGTTGGAGACAGTCCGAACCACAAGTACCGGGTCCATGGTTCTGGCCGTATACTGGGGGGACGGGGACGACTCCCATTAACCCCTGACTATACCGGGGATACGCTTATCACAATGCCTTTCTGGTCTGTGCTGAAGCAGGGCATTCTGGCAGCCAAGTGGCTTGACCTTTATTAGTGAGCCTGGTTACCCCCTCTCGGAACCACAGACTTAGAAATCGCCAGCTCATATACAGTGCATAAAATATATTTATATATATACCCTTATACACCATTTTAATAAAAAATATCACAAAATTCTTCTAAGTCCCTCGGGAAGAGTGAAAGACGCGCACGTTCATTTTCAGAGCTCCTAGACCTTCCTATAAGAAGTTAGCCAAAAAGTAGCTTCGAAAAACGCTTAGGTTACGTTTCAGAGTTGCTTCTAATGTACCAAAGCTGGACTTAGACATAATTTCACTCTCACAACATTATGGCTGGTTGGAGACAGTCCGAACCACAAGTACCGGGTCCATGGTTCTGGCCGTATACTGGGGGGACGGGGACGACTCCCATTAACCCCTGACAATACCGGGGATACGCTTATCACAATGCCTTTCTGGTCTGTGCTGAAGCACGGCATTCTGTCAGCCAAGTGGCTTGACCTTTATTAGTGAGCCTGGTTACCCCCTCTCGGAACCACAGACTTAGAAATCGCCAGCTCATATACAGTGCATAAAATATATTTATATATATATACCCTTATACACCATTTAATAAAAAATATCACAAAATTCTTCTAAGTCCCTCGGGAAGAGTGAAAGACGCGCACGTTCATTTTCAGAGCTCCTAGAACTTCCTATAAGAAGTTAGCCAAAAAGTAGCTTCGAAAAACGCTTAGGTTAAGTTTCAGAGTTGCTTCTAATGTACCAAAGCTGGACTTAGACATAATTTCACTCTCACAACATTATGGCTGGTTGGAGACAGTCCGAACCACAAGTACCGGGTCCATGGTTCTGGCCGTATACTGGGGGGACGGGGACGACTCCCATTAACCCCTGACTATACCGGGGATACGCTTATCACAATGCCTTTCTGGTCTGTGCTGAAGCAGGGCATTCTGGCAGCCAAGTGGCTTGACCTTTATTAGTGAGCCTGGTTACCCCCTCTCGGAACCACAGACTTAGAAATCGCCAGCTCATATACAGTGCATAAAATATATTTATATATATATACCCTTATACACCATTTTAATAAAAAATATCACAAATTTCTTCTAAGTCCCTCGGGAAGAGTGGAAGACGCGCACGTTCATTTTCAGAGCTCCTAGACCTTCCTATAAGAAGTTAGCCAAAAAGTAGCTTCGAAAAACGCTTAGGTTAAGTTTCAGAGTTGCTTCTAATGTACCAAAGCTGGACTTAGACATAATTTCACTCTCACAACATTATGGCTGGTTGGAGAGAGTCCGAACCACAAGTACCGGGTCCATGGTTCTGGCCGTATACTGGGGGGACGGGAACGACTCCCATTAACCCCTGACTATACCGGTGATACGCTTATCACAATGCCTTTCTGGTCTGTGCTGAAGCAGGGCATTCTGGCAGCCAAGTGGCTTGACCTTTATTAGTGAGCCTGGTTACCCCCTCTCGGAACCACAGACTTAGAAATCGCCAGCTCATATACAGTGCATAAAAAATATTTATATATATACCCTTATACACCATTTTAATAAAAAATATCACAAAATTCTTCTAAGTCCCTCGGGAAGAGTGAAAGACGCGCACGTTCATTTTCAGATCTCCTAGACCTTCCTATAAGAAGTTAGCCAAAAAGTAGTTTCGAAAAACGCTTAGGTTAAGTTTCAGAGTTGCTTCTAATGTACCAAAGCTGGACTTAGACATAATTTCACTCTCACAACATTATGGCTGGTTGGAGAGAGTCCGAACCACAAGTACCGGGTCCATGGTTCTGGCCGTATACTGGGGGGACGGGGACGACTCCCATTAACCCCTGACTATACCGGGGATACGCTTATCACAATGCCTTTCTGGTCTGTGCTGAAGCAGGGCATTCTGGCAGCCAAGTGGCTTGACCTTTATTAGTGAGCCTGGTTACCCCCTCTCGGAACCACAGACTTAGAAATCGCCAGCTCATATACAGTGCATAAAATATATTTATATATATACCCTTATACACCATTTTAATAAAAAATATCACAAAATTCTTCTAAGTCCCTCGGGAAGAGTGAAAGACGCGCACGTTCATTTTCAGAGCTCCTAGACCTTCCTATAAGAAGTTAGCCAAAAAGTAGCTTCGAAAAACGCTTAGGTTAAGTTTCAGAGTTGCTTCTAATGTACCAAAGCTGGACTTAGACATAATTTGACTCTCACAACATTATGGCTGGTTGGAGACAGTCCGAACCACAAGTACCGGGTCCATGGTTCTGGCCGTATACTGGGGGGACGGGGACGACTCCCATTAACCCCTGACTATACCGGGGATACGCTTATCACAATGCCTTTCTGGTCTGTGCTGAAGCACGGCATTCTGGCAGCCAAGTGGCTTGACCTTTATTAGTGAGCCTGGTTACCCCCTCTCGGAACCACAGACTTAGAAATCGCCAGCTCATATACAGTGCATAAAATATATTTATATATATATACCCTTATACACCATTTAATAAAAAATATCACAAAATTCTTCTAAGTCCCTCGGGAAGAGTGAAAGACGCGCACGTTCATTTTCAGAGCTCCTAGAACTTCCTATAAGAAGTTAGCCAAAAAGTAGCTTCGAAAAACGCGTAGGTTAAGTTTCAGAGTTGCTTCTAATGTACCAAAGCTGGACTTAGACATAATTTCACTCTCACAACATTATGGCTGGTTGGAGAGAGTCCGAACCACAAGTACCGGGTCCATGGTTCTGGCCGTATACTGGGGGGACGGGGACGACTCCCATTAACCCCTGACTATACCGGGGATACGCTTATCACAATGCCTTTCTGGTCTGTGCTGAAGCAGGGCATTCTGGCAGCCAAGTGGCTTGACCTTTATTAGTGAGCCTGGTTACCCCCTCTCGGAACCACAGACTTAGAAATCGCCAGCTCATATACAGTGCATAAAATATATTTATATATATACCCTTATACACCATTTTAATAAAAAATATCACAAATTTCTTCTAAGTCCCTCGGGAAGAGTGAAAGACGCGCACGTTCATTTTCAGAGCTCCTAGACCTTCCTATAAGAAGTTAGCCAAAAAGTAGCTTCGAAAAACGCTTAGGTTAAGTTTCAGAGTTGCTTCTAATGTACCAAAGCTGGACTTAGACATAATTTCACTCTCACAACATTATGGCTGGTTGGAGAGAGTCCGAACCACAAGTACCGGGTCCATGGTTCTGGCCGTATACTGGGGGGACGGGGACGACTCCCATTAACCCCTGACTATACCGGGGATACGCTTATCACAATGCCTTTCTGGTCTGTGCTGAAGCAGGGCATTCTGGCAGCCAAGTGGCTTGACCTTTATTAGTGAGCCTGGTTACCCCCTCTCGGAACCACAGACTTAGAAATCGCCAGCTCATATACAGTGCATAAAATATATTTATATATATACCCTTATACACCATTTTAATAAAAAATATCACAAAATTCTTCTAAGTCCCTCGGGAAGAGTGAAAGACGCGCACGTTCATTTTCAGAGCTCCTAGACCTTCCTATAAGAAGTTAGCCAAAAAGTAGCTTCGAAAAACGCTTAGGTTAAGTTTCAGAGTTGCTTCTAATGTACCAAAGCTGGACTTAGACATAATTTCACTCTCACAACATTATGGCTGGTTGGAGACAGTCCGAACCACAAGTACCGGGTCCATGGTTCTGGCCGTATACTGGGGGGACGGGGACGACTCCCATTAACCCCTGACTATACCGGGGATACGCTTATCACAATGCCTTTCTGGTCTGTGCTGAAGCACGGCATTCTGGCAGCCAAGTGGCTTGACCTTTATTAGTGAGCCTGGTTACCCCCTCTCGGAACCACAGACTTAGAAATCGCCAGCTCATATACAGTGCATAAAATATATTTATATATATATACCCTTATACACCATTTAATAAAAAATATCACAAAATTCTTCTAAGTCCCTCGGGAAGAGTGAAAGACGCGCACGTTCATTTTCAGAGCTCCTAGAACTTCCTATAAGAAGTTAGCCAAAAAGTAGCTTCGAAAAACGCGTAGGTTAAGTTTCAGAGTTGCTTCTAATGTACCAAAGCTGGACTTAGACATAATTTCACTCTCACAACATTATGGCTGGTTGGAGAGAGTCCGAACCACAAGTACCGGGTCCATGGTTCTGGCCGTATACTGGGGGGACGGGGACGACTCCCATTAACCCCTGACTATACCGGGGATACGCTTATCACAATGCCTTTCTGGTCTGTGCTGAAGCAGGGCATTCTGGCAGCCAAGTGGCTTGACCTTTATTAGTGAGCCTGGTTACACCCTCTCGGAACCACAGACTTAGAAATCGCCAGCTCATATACAGTGCATAAAATATATTTATATATATATACCCTTATACACCATTTAATAAAAAATATCACAAAATTCTTCTAAGTCCCTAGGGAAGAGTGAAAGACGCGCACGTTCATTTTCAGAGCTCCTAGACCTTCCTATAAGAAGTTAGCCAAAAAGTAGCTTCGAAAAACGCTTAGGTTAAGTTTCAGAGTTGCTTCTAATGTACCAAAGCTGGACTCAGACATAATTTCACTCTCACAACATTATGGCTGGTTGGAGACAGTCCGAACCACAAGTACCGGGTCCATGGTTCTGGCCGTATACTGGGGGGACGGGGATGACTCCCATTAACCCCTGACTATACCGGGGATACGCTTATCACAATGCCTTTCTGGTCTGTGCTGAAGCAGGGCATTCTGGCAGCCAAGTGGCTTGACCTTTATTAGTGAGCCTGGTTACCCCCTCTCGGAACCACAGACTTAGAAATCGCCAGCTCATATACAGTGCATAAAATATATTTATATATATACCCTTATACACCATTTTAATAAAAAATATCACAACATTCTTCTAAGTCCCTCGGGAAGAGTGAAAGACGCGCACGTTCATTTTCAGAGCTCCTAGACCTTCCTATAAGAAGTTAGCCAAAAAGTAGCTTCGAAAAACGCTTAGGTAAAGTTTCAGAGTTGCTTCTAATGTACCAAAGCTGGACTTAGACATAATTTCACTCTCACAACATTATGGCTGGTTGGAGAGAGTCCGAACCACAAGTACCGGGTCCATGGTTCTGGCCGTATACTGGGGGGACGGGGACGACTCCCATTAACCCCTGACTATACCGGGGATACGCTTATCACAATGCCTTTCTGGTCTGTGCTGAAGCAGGGCATTCTGGCAGCCAAGTGGCTTGACCTTTATTAGTGAGCCTGGTTACCCCCTCTCGGAACCACAGACTTAGAAATCGCCAGCTCATATACAGTGCATAAAATATATTTATATATATACCCTTATACACCATTTTAATAAAAAATATCACAAAATTCTTCTAAGTCCCTCGGGAAGAGTGAAAGACGCGCACGTTCATTTTCAGATCTCCTAGACCTTCCTATAAGAAGTTAGCCAAAAAGTAGTTTCGAAAAACGCTTAGGTTAAGTTTCAGAGTTGCTTCTAATGTACCAAAGCTGGACTTAGACATAATTTCACTCTCACAACATTATGGCTGGTTGGAGAGAGTCCGAACCACAAGTACCGGGTCCATGGTTCTGGCCGTATACTGGGGGGACGGGGACGACTCCCATTAACCCCTGACTATACCGGGGATACGCTTATCACAATGCCTTTCTGGTCTGTGCTGAAGCAGGGCATTCTGGCAGCCAAGTGGCTTGACCTTTATTAGTGAGCCTGGTTACCCCCTCTCGGAACCACAGACTTAGAAATCGCCAGCTCATATACAGTGCATAAAATATATTTATATATATACCCTTATACACCATTTTAATAAAAAATATCACAAATTTCTTCTAAGTCCCTCGGGAAGAGTGAAAGACGCGCACGTTCATTTTCAGAGCTCCTAGACCTTCCTATAAGAAGTTAGCCAAAAAGTAGCTTCGAAAAACGCTTAGGTTAAGTTTCAGAGTTGCTTCTAATGTACCAAAGCTGGACTTAGACATAATTTCACTCTCACAACATTATGGCTGGTTGGAGAGAGTCCGAACCACAAGTACCGGGTCCATGGTTCTGGCCGTATACTGGGGGGACGGGGACGACTCCCATTAACCCCTGACTATACCGGGGATACGCTTATCACAATGCCTTTCTGGTCTGTGCTGAAGCAGGGCATTCTGGCAGCCAAGTGGCTTGACCTTTATTAGTGAGCCTGGTTACCCCCTCTCGGAACCACAGACTTAGAAATCGCCAGCTCATATACAGTGCATAAAATATATTTATATATATACCCTTATACACCATTTTAATAAAAAATATCACAAAATTCTTCTAAGTCCCTCGGGAAGAGTGAAAGACGCGCACGTTCATTTTCAGAGCTCCTAGACCTTCCTATAAGAAGTTAGCCAAAAAGTAGCTTCGAAAAACGCTTAGGTTAAGTTTCAGAGTTGCTTCTAATGTACCAAAGCTGGACTTAGACATAATTTCACTCTCACAACATTATGGCTGGTTGGAGACAGTCCGAACCACAAGTACCGGGTCCATGGTTCTGGCCGTATACTGGGGGGACGGGGACGACTCCCATTAACCCCTGACTATACCGGGGATACGCTTATCACAATGCCTTTCTGGTCTGTGCTGAAGCACGGCATTCTGGCAGCCAAGTGGCTTGACCTTTATTAGTGAGCCTGGTTACCCCCTCTCGGAACCACAGACTTAGAAATCGCCAGCTCATATACAGTGCATAAAATATATTTATATATATATACCCTTATACACCATTTAATAAAAAATATCACAAAATTCTTCTAAGTCCCTCGGGAAGAGTGAAAGACGCGCACGTTCATTTTCAGAGCTCCTAGAACTTCCTATAAGAAGTTAGCCAAAAAGTAGCTTCGAAAAACGCGTAGGTTAAGTTTCAGAGTTGCATCTAATGTACCAAAGCTGGACTTAGACATAATTTCACTCTCACAACATTATGGCTGGTTGGAGAGAGTCCGAACCACAAGTACCGGGTCCATGGTTCTGGCCGTATACTGGGGGGACGGGGACGACTCCCATTAACCCCTGACTATACCGGGGATACGCTTATCACAATGCCTTTCTGGTCTGTGCTGAAGCAGGGCATTCTGGCAGCCAAGTGGCTTGACCTTTATTAGTGAGCCTGGTTACACCCTCTCGGAACCACAGACTTAGAAATCGCCAGCTCATATACAGTGCATAAAATATATTTATATATATATACCCTTATACACCATTTAATAAAAAATATCACAAAATTCTTCTAAGTCCCTAGGGAAGAGTGAAAGACGCGCACGTTCATTTTCAGAGCTCCTAGACCTTCCTATAAGAAGTTAGCCAAAAAGTAGCTTCGAAAAACGCTTAGGTTAAGTTTCAGAGTTGCTTCTAATGTACCAAAGCTGGACTTAGACATAATTTCACTCTCACAACATTATGGCTGGTTGGAGACAGTCCGAACCACAAGTACCGGGTCCATGGTTCTGGCCGTATACTGGGGGGACGGGGATGACTCCCATTAACCCCTGACTATACCGGGGATACGCTTATCACAATGCCTTTCTGGTCTGTGCTGAAGCAGGGCATTCTGGCAGCCAAGTGGCTTGACCTTTATTAGTGAGCCTGGTTACCCCCTCTCGGAACCACAGACTTAGAAATCGCCAGCTCATATACAGTGCATAAAATATATTTATATATATACCCTTATACACCATTTTAATAAAAAATATCACAACATTCTTCTAAGTCCCTCGGGAAGAGTGAAAGACGCGCACGTTCATTTTCAGAGCTCCTAGACCTTCCTATAAGAAGTTAGCCAAAAAGTAGCTTCGAAAAACGCTTAGGTAAAGTTTCAGAGTTGCTTCTAATGTACCAAAGCTGGACTTAGACATAATTTCACTCTCACAACATTATGGCTGGTTGGAGAGAGTCCGAACCACAAGTACCGGGTCCATGGTTCTGGCCGTATACTGGGGGGACGGGGACGACTCCCATTAACCCCTGACTATACCGGGGATACGCTTATCACAATGCCTTTCTGGTCTGTGCTGAAGCAGGGCATTCTGGCAGCCAAGTGGCTTGACCTTTATTAGTGAGCCTGGTTACCCCCTCTCGGAACCACAGACTTAGAAATCGCCAGCTCATATACAGTGCATAAAATATATTTATATATATACCCTTATACACCATTTTAATAAAAAATATCACAAATTTCTTCTAAGTCCCTAGGGAAGAGTGAAAGACGCGCACGTTCATTTTCAGAGCTCCTAGACCTTCCTATAAGAAGTTAGCCAAAAAGTAGCTTCGAAAAACGCTTAGGTTAAGTTTCAGAGTTGCTTCTAATGTACCAAAGCTGGACTTAGACATAATTTCACTCTCACAACATTATGGCTGGTTGGAGAGAGTCCGAACCACAAGTACCGGGTCCATGGTTCTGGCCGTATACTGGGGGGACGGGGACGACTCCCATTAACCCCTGACTATACCGGGGATACGCTTATCACAATGCCTTTCTGGTCTGGGCTGAAGCAGGGCATTCTGGCAGCCAAGTGGCTTGACCTTTATTAGTGAGCCTGGTTACCCCCTCTCGGAACCACAGACTTAGAAATCGCCAGCTCATATACAGTGCATAAAATATATTTATATATATACCCTTATACACCATTTTAATAAAAAATATCACAAAATTCTTCTAAGTCCCTCGGGAAGAGTGAAAGACGCGCACGTTCATTTTCAGAGCTCCTAGACCTTCCTATAAGAAGTTAGCCAAAAAGTAGCTTCGAAAAACGCTTAGGTTAAGTTTCAGAGTTGCTTCTAATGTACCAAAGCTGGACTTAGACATAATTTCACTCTCACAACATTATGGCTGGTTGGAGACAGTCCGAACCACAAGTACCGGGTCCATGGTTCTGGCCGTATACTGGGGGGACGGGGACGACTCCCATTAACCCCTGACTATACCGGGGATACGCTTATCACAATGCCTTTCTGGTCTGTGCTGAAGCAGGGCATTCTGGCAGCCAAGTGGCTTGACCTTTATTAGTGAGCCTGGTTACCCCCTCTCGGAACCACAGACTTAGAAATCGCCAGCTCATATACAGTGCATAAAATATATTTATATATATACCCTTATACACCATTTTAATAAAAAATATCACAAATTTCTTCTAAGTCCCTCGGGAAGAGTGAAAGACGCGCACGTTCATTTTCAGAGCTCCTAGACCTTCCTATAAGAAGTTAGCCAAAAAGTAGCTTCGAAAAACGCTTAGGTTAAGTTTCAGAGTTGCTTCTAATGTACCAAAGCTGGACTTAGACATAATTTCACTCTCACAACATTATGGCTGGTTGGAGAGAGTCCGAACCACAAGTACCGGGTCCATGGTTCTGGCCGTATACTGGGGGGACGGGGACGACTCCCATTAACCCCTGACTATACCGGGGATACGCTTATCACAATGCCTTTCTGGTCTGTGCTGAAGCAGGGCATTGTGGCAGCCAAGTGGCTTGACCTTTATTAGTGAGCCTGGTTACCCCCTCTCGGAACCACAGACTTAGAAATCGCCAGCTCATATACAGTGCATAAAATATATTTATATATATACCCTTATACACCATTTTAATAAAAAATATCACAACATTCTTCTAAGTCCCTCGGGAAGAGTGAAAGACGCGCACGTTCATTTTCAGAGCTCCTAGACCTTCCTATAAGAAGTTAGCCAAAAAGTAGCTTCGAAAAACGCTTAGGTAAAGTTTCAGAGTTGCTTCTAATGTACCAAAGCTGGACTTAGACATAATTTCACTCTCACAACATTATGGCTGGTTGGAGAGAGTCCGAACCACAAGTACCGGGTCCATGGTTCTGGCCGTATACTGGGGGGACGGGGACGACTCCCATTAACCCCTGACTATACCGGGGATACGCTTATCACAATGCCTTTCTGGTCTGTGCTGAAGCAGGGCATTCTGGCAGCCAAGTGGCTTGACCTTTATTAGTGAGCCTGGTTACCCCCTCTCGGAACCACAGACTTAGAAATCGCCAGCTCATATACAGTGCATAAAATATATTTATATATATACCCTTATACACCATTTTAATAAAAAATATCACAAATTTATTCTAAGTCCCTAGGGAAGAGTGAAAGACGCGCACGTTCATTTTCAGAGCTCCTAGACCTTCCTATAAGAAGTTAGCCAAAAAGTAGCTTCGAAAAACGCTTAGGTTAAGTTTCAGAGTTGCTTCTAATGTACCAAAGCTGGACTTAGACATAATTTCACTCTCACAACATTATGGCTGGTTGGAGACAGTCCGAACCACAAGTACCGGGTCCATGGTTCTGGCCGTATACTGGGGGGACGGGGACGACTCCCATTAACCCCTGACTATACCGGGGATACGCTTATCACAATGCCTTTCTGGTCTGTGCTGAAGCAGGGCATTCTGGCAGCCAAGTGTCTTGACCTTTATTAGTGAGCCTGGTTACCCCCTCTCGGAACCACAGACTTAGAAATCGCCAGCTCATATACAGTGCATAAAATATATTTATATATATACCCTTATACACCATTTAATAAAAAATATCACAAAATTCTTCTAAGTCCCTCGGGAAGAGTGAAAGACGCGCACGTTCATTTTCAGAGCTCCTAGACCTTCCTATAAGAAGTTAGCCAAAAAGTAGCTTCGAAAAACGCTTAGGTTAAGTTTCAGAGTTGCTTCTAATGTACCAAAGCTGGACTTAGACATAATTTCACTCTCACAACATTATGGCTGGTTGGAGAGAGTCCGAACCACAAGTACCGGGTCCATGGTTCTGGCCGTATACTGGGGGGACGGGGACGACTCCCATTAACCCCTGACTATACCGGGGATACGCTTATCACAATGCCTTTCTGGTCTGTGCTGAAGCACGGCATTCTGGCAGCCAAGTGGCTTGACCTTTATTAGTGAGCCTGGTTACCCCCTCTCGGAACCACAGACTTAGAAATCGCCAGCTCATATACAGTGCATAAAATATATTTATATATATACCCTTATACACCATTTAATAAAAAATATCACAAAATTCTTCTAAGTCCCTCGGGAAGAGTGAAAGACGCGCACGTTCATTTTCAGAGCTCCTAGACCTTCCTATAAGAAGTTAGCCAAAAAGTAGCTTCGAAAAACGCTTAGGTTAAGTTTCAGAGTTGCTTCTAATGTACCAAAGCTGGACTTAGACATAATTTCACTCTCACAACATTATGGCTGGTTGGAGAGAGTCCGAACCACAAGTACCGGGTCCATGGTTCTGGCCGTATACTGGGGGGACGGGGACGACTCCCATTAACCCCTGACTATACCGGGGATACGCTTATCACAATGCCTTTCTGGTCTGTGCTGAAGCAGGGCATTCTGGCAGCCAAGTGGCTTGACCTTTATTAGTGAGCCTGGTCACCCCCTCTCGGAACCACAGACTTAGAAATCGCCAGCTCATATACAGTGCATAAAATATATTTATATATATACCCTTATACACCATTTTAATAAAAAATATCACAAATTTCTTCTAAGTCCCTCGGGAAGAGTGAAAGACGCGCACGTTCATTTTCATAGCTCCTAGACCTTCCTATAAGAAGTTAGCCAAAAAGTAGCTTCGAAAAACGCTTAGGTTAAGTTTCAGAGTTGCTTCTAATGTACCAAAGCTGGACTTAGACATAATTTCACTCTCACAACATTATGGCTGGTTGGAGACAGTCCGAACCACAAGTACCGGGTCCATGGTTCTGGCCGTATACTGGGGGGACGGGGACGACTCCCATTAACCCCTGACTATACCGGGGATACGCTTATCACAATGCCTTTCTGGTCTGTGCTGAAGCACGGCATTCTGGCAGCCAAGTGGCTTGACCTTTATTAGTGAGCCTGGTTACCCCCTCTCGGAACCACAGACTTAGAAATCGCCAGCTCATATACAGTGCATAAAATATATTTATATATATATACCCTTATACACCATTTAATAAAAAATATCACAAAATTCTTCTAAGTCCCTCGGGAAGAGTGAAAGACGCGCACGTTCATTTTCAGAGCTCCTAGAACTTCCTATAAGAAGTTAGCCAAAAAGTAGCTTCGAAAAACGCTTAGGTTAAGTTTCAGAGTTGCTTCTAATGTACCAAAGCTGGACTTAGACATAATTTCACTCTCACAACATTATGGCTGGTTGGAGACAATCCGAACCACAAGTACCGGGTCCATGGTTCTGGCCGTATACTGGGGGGACGGGGACGACTCCCATTAACCCCTGACTATACCGGGGATACGCTTATCACAATGCCTTTCTGGTCTGTGCTGAAGCAGGGCATTCTGGCAGCCAAGTGGCTTGACCTTTATTAGTGAGCCTGGTTACCCCCTCTCGGAACCACAGACTTAGAAATCGCCAGCTCATATAAAGTGCATAAAATATATTTATATATATACCCTTATACACCATTTTAATAAAAAATATCACAAATTTCTTCTAAGTCCCTCGGGAAGAGTGAAAGACGCGCACGTTCATTTTCAGAGCTCCTAGACCTTCCTATAAGAAGTTAGCCAAAAAGTAGCTTCGAAAAACGCTTAGGTTAAGTTTCAGAGTTGCTTCTAATGTACCAAAGCTGGACTTAGACATAATTTCACTCTCACAACATTATGGCTGGTTGGAGAGAGTCCGAACCACAAGTACCGGGTCCATGGTTCTGGCCGTATACTGGGGGGACGGGGACGACTCCCATTAACCCCTGACTATACCGGGGATACGCTTATCACAATGCCTTTCTGGTCTGTGCTGAAGCAGGGCATTCTGGCAGCCAAGTGGCTTGACCTTTATTAGTGAGCCTGGTCACCCCCTCTCGGAACCACAGACTTAGAAATCGCCAGCTCATATACAGTGCATAAAATATATTTATATATATACCCTTATACACCATTTTAATAAAAAATATCACAAATTTCTTCTAAGTCCCTCGGGAAGAGTGAAAGACGCGCACGTTCATTTTCATAGCTCCTAGACCTTCCTATAAGAAGTTAGCCAAAAAGTAGCTTCGAAAAACGCTTAGGTTAAGTTTCAGAGTTGCTTCTAATGTACCAAAGCTGGACTTAGACATAATTTCACTCTCACAACATTATGGCTGGTTGGAGACAGTCCGAACCACAAGTACCGGGTCCATGGTTCTGGCCGTATACTGGGGGGACGGGGACGACTCCCATTAACCCCTGACTATACCGGGGATACGCTTATCACAATGCCTTTCTGGTCTGTGCTGAAGCACGGCATTCTGGCAGCCAAGTGGCTTGACCTTTATTAGTGAGCCTGGTTACCCCCTCTCGGAACCACAGACTTAGAAATCGCCAGCTCATATACAGTGCATAAAATATATTTATATATATATACCCTTATACACCATTTAATAAAAAATATCACAAAATTCTTCTAAGTCCCTCGGGAAGAGTGAAAGACGCGCACGTTCATTTTCAGAGCTCCTAGAACTTCCTATAAGAAGTTAGCCAAAAAGTAGCTTCGAAAAACGCTTAGGTTAAGTTTCAGAGTTGCTTCTAATGTACCAAAGCTGGACTTAGACATAATTTCACTCTCACAACATTATGGCTGGTTGGAGACAGTCCGAACCACAAGTACCGGGTCCATGGTTCTGGCCGTATACTGGGGGGACGGGGACGACTCCCATTAACCCCTGACTATACCGGGGATACGCTTATCACAATGCCTTTCTGGTCTGTGCTGAAGCAGGGCATTCTGGCAGCCAAGTGGCTTGACCTTTATTAGTGAGCCTGGTTACCCCCTCTCGGAACCACAGACTTAGAAATCGCCAGCTCATATACAGTGCATAAAATATATTTATATATATACCCTTATACACCATTTTAATAAAAAATATCACAAATTTCTTCTAAGTCCCTAGGGAAGAGTGAAAGACGCGCACGTTCATTTTCAGAGCTCCTAGACCTTCCTATAAGAAGTTAGCCAAAAAGTAGCTTCGAAAAACGCTTAGGTTAAGTTTCAGAGTTGCTTCTAATGTACCAAAGCTGGACTTAGACATAATTTCACTCTCACAACATTATGGCTGGTTGGAGAGAGTCCGAACCACAAGTACCGGGTCCATGGTTCTGGCCGTATACTGGGGTGACGGGGACGACTCCCATTAACCCCTGACTATACCGGGGATACGCTTATCACAATGCCTTTCTGGTCTGTGCTGAAGCAGGGCATTCTGGCAGCCAAGTGGCTTGACCTTTATTAGTGAGCCTGGTTACCCCCTCTCGGAACCACAGACTTAGAAATCGCCAGCTCATATACAGTGCATAAAATATATTTATATATATATACCCTTATACACCATTTAATAAAAAATATCACAAAATTCTTCTAAGTCCCTCGGGAAGAGTGAAAGACGCGCACGTTCATTTTCAGAGCTCCTAGAACTTCCTATAAGAAGTTAGCCAAAAAGTAGCTTCGAAAAACGCTTAGGTTAAGTTTCAGAGTTGCTTCTAATGTACCAAAGCTGGACTTAGACATAATTTCACTCTCACAACATTATGGCTGGTTGGAGACAGTCCAAAGCGTTTTCTATCTTCCCCGCTTCAGCCCATGAAATATTGAGCTTCAAATGTGTTGTTAACTTTGTGTAAAAAAGTTGCTCACAGCTGTTCTAGGAACACATTGTGAAATCGCGTATATCTTTTCTTCTACACATAGGAATGTATTGTGCTTTGCTTTACACACTATTCTACAGTCAAGAGGAGAGAATTCATCAAGTTTAATAAGCAAAAACACTGTATATGTCGAATTTCAGCATTTTTGTGTGACCGGGAAAACCACAGTCACAAGCCGAGATGCAGTTCCATAGAAACTTGCCATTTTACCGCTGAACCTAAAAATGGGTAGAAAGTACTTTTTCTCCCTTCCTGTTAATGCCACAGACTTCGCCTTTACAGGGCACACGTTTTCTATCTTCCCCGCTTCAGCCCATGAAATATTGAGCTTCAAATGTGTTGTTAACGTTGTGTAAAAAAGTTGCTCACAGCTGTTCTAGGAACACATTGTGAAATCGCGTATATCTTTGCTTCTACACATAGCAATGTATTGTGCTTTGCTTTACACACTATTCTGCAGTCAAGAGGAGAGAATCCATCAAGTTTAATAAGCAAAAACTCTGTATAAGTCGAATTTCAGCATTTTTGTGTGACCGGGAAAACCACAGTCACAAGCCGAGATTCAGTTCCATAGGAACTTGCCATTTTACCGCGGAACCTAAAAATGGGTAGAAAGTACTTTTTCTCCCTTCCTGTTAATGCCACAGACTTCGCCTTTACAGGGCACACGTTTTCTATCTTCCCCGCTTCAGCCCATGAAATATTGAGCTTCAAATGTGTTGTTAACGTGGTGTAAAAAAGTTGCTCACAGCTGTTCTAGGAACACATTGTGAAATCGCGTATATCTTTGCTTCTACACATAGCAATGTATTGTGCTTTGCTTTACACACTATTCTACAGTCAAGAGGAGAGAATTCATCAAGTTTAATAAGCAAAAACACTGTATAAGTCGAATTTCAGCATTTTTGTGTGACCGGGAAAACCACAGTCACAAGAAGAGATGCAGTTCCATAGAAACTTGCCATTTTACCGCTGAACCTAAAAATGGGTAGAAAGTACTTTTTCTCCCTTCCTGTTAATGCCACAGACTTCGCCTTTACAGGGCACACGTTTTCTATCTTCCCCGCTTCAGCCCATGAAATATTGAGCTTCAAATGTGTTGTTAACGTGGTGTAAAAAAGTTGCTCACAGCTGTTCTAGGAACACATTGTGAAATCGCGTATATCTTTGCTTCTACACATAGCAATGTATTGTGCTTTGCTTTACAAACTATTCTACAGTCAAGAGGAGAGAATTCATCAAGTTTAATAAGCAAAAGCACTGTATAAGTCGAATTTCAGCATTTTTGTGTGACCGGGAAAACCACAGTCACAAGCCGAGATGCAGTTCCATAGAAACTTGCCATTTTACCGCTGAACCTAAAAATGGGTAGAAAGTACTTTTTCTCCCTTCCTGTTAATGCCACAGACTTCGCCTTTACAGGGCACACGTTTTCTATCTTCCCCGCTTCAGCCCATGAAATATTGAGCTTCAAATGTGTTGTTAACGTGGTGTAAAAAAGTTGCTCACAGATGTTTTGGGAACACATTGTGAAATCGCGTATATCTTTGCTTCTACAAATAGAAATGTATTGTGCTTTGCTTTACACACTATTCTACAGTCAAGAGGAGAGAATTCATCAAGTTTAATAAGCAAAAACACTGTATAAGTCGAATTTCAGCATTTTTGTGTGACCGGGAAAACCACAGTCACAAACCGAGATGCAGTTCCATAGAAACTTGCCGTTTTACCGCTGAACCTAAAAATGGGTAGAAAGTACTTTTTCTCCCTTCCTGTTAATGCCACAGACTTCGCCTTTACAGGGCACACGTTTTCTATCTTCCCCACTTCAGCCCATGAAATATTGAGCTTCAAATGTGTTGTTAACGTGGTGTAAAAAAGTTGCTCACAGCTGTTCTAGGAACACATTGTGAAATCGCGTATATTTTTGCTTCTGCACATAGCAATGTATTGTGCTTTGCTTTACACACTATTCTACAGTCAAGAGGAGAGAATTCATCAAGTTTAATAAGCAAAAACACTGTATAAGTCGAATTTCAGCATTTTTGTGTGACCGGGAAAACCACAGTCACAAGCCGAGATGCAGTTCCATAGAAACTTGCCATTTTACCGCTGAACCTAAAAATGGGTAGAAAGTACTTTTTCTCCCTTCCTGTTAATGCCACAGACTTCGCCTTTACAGGGCACACGTTTTCTATCTTCCCCGCTTCAGCCCATGAAATATTGAGCTTCAAATGTGTTGTTAACGTGGTGTAAAAAAGTTGCTCACAGCTGTTCTAGGAACACATTGTGAAATCGCGTATATCTTTGCTTCTACACATAGGAATGTATTGTGCTTTGCTTTACACACCATTCTACAGTCAAGAGGAGAGAATTCATCAAGTTTAATTAGCAAAAACACTGTATAAGTCGAATTTCAGCATTTTTGTGTGACCGGGAAAACCACAGTCACAATCCGAGATGCAGTTCCATAGAAACTTGCCATTTTACCGAAATGGGTAGAAAGTACTTTTTCTCCCTTCCTGTTAATGCCACAGACTTCGCCTTTACAGGGCACACGTTTTCTATCTTCCCCGCTTCAGCCCATGAAATATTGAGCTTCAACTGTGTTGTTAACGTGGTGTAAAAAAGTTGCTCACAGCTGTTCTAGGAACACATTGTGAAATCGCGTATATCTTTGCTTCTACACATAGCAATGTATTGTGCTTTGCTTTACACACTATTCTACAGTCAAGAGGAGAGAATTCATCAAGTTTAATAAGCAAAAACACTGTATAAGTCGAATTTCAGCATTTTTGTGTGACCGGGAAAACCACAGTCACAAGAAGAGATGCAGTTCCATAGAAACTTGCCATTTTACCGCTGAACCTAAAAATGGGTAGAAAGTACTTTTTCTCCCTTCCTGTTAATGCCACAGACTTCGCCTTTACAGGGCACACGTTTTCTATCTTCCCCGCTTCAGCCCATGAAATATTGAGCTTCAAATGTGTTGTTAACGTTGTGTAAAAAAGTTGCTCACAGCTGTTCTAGGAACACATTGTGAAATCGCGTATATTTTTGCTTCTGCACATAGCAATGTATTGTGCTTTGCTTTACACACTATTCTACAGTCAAGAGGAGAGAATTCATCAAGTTTAATAAGCAAAAACACTGTATAAGTCGAATTTCAGCATTTTTGTGTGACCGGGAAAACCACAGTCACAAGCCGAGATGCAGTTCCATAGAAACTTGCCATTTTACCGCTGAACCTAAAAATGGGTAGAAAGTACTTTTTCTCCCTTCCTGTTAATGCCACAGACTTCGCCTTTACAGGGCACACGTTTTCTATCTTCCCCGCTTCAGCCCATGAAATATTGAGCTTCAAATGTGTTGTTAACATTGTGTAAAAAAAGTTGCTCACAGCTGTTCTAGGAACACATTGTGAAATCGCGTATATCTTTGCTTCTACACATAGCAATGTATTGTGCTTTGCTTTACACACTATTCTACAGTCAAGAGGAGAGAATTCATCAAGTTTAATTAGCAAAAACACTGTATAAGTCGAATTTCAGCATTTTTGTGTGACCGGGAAAACCACAGTCACAATCCGAGATGCAGTTCCATAGAAACTTGCCATTTTACCGCTGAACCTAAAAATGGGTAGAAAGTACTTTTTCTCCCTTCCTGTTAATGCCACAGACTTCGCCTTTACAGGGCACACGTTTTCTATCTTCCCCGCTTCAGCCCATGAAATATTGAGCTTCAAATGTGTTGTTAACGTGGTGTAAAAAAGTTGCTCACAGCTGTTCTAGGAACACATTGTGAAATCGCGTATATTTTTGCTTCTGCACATAGCAATGTATTGTGCTTTGCTTTACACACTATTCTACAGTCAAGAGGAGAGAATTCATCAAGTTTAATAAGCAAAAACACTGTATAAGTCGAATTTCAGCATTTTTGTGTGACCGGGAAAACCACAGTCACAAGCCGAAATGCAGTTCCATAGAAACTTGCCGTTTTACCGCTGAACCTAAAAATGGGTAGAAAGTACTTTTTCTCCCTTCCTGTTAATGCCACAGACTTCGCCTTTACAGGGCACACGTTTTCTATCTTCCCCGCTTCAGCCCATGAAATATTGAGCTTCAAATGTGTTGTTAACGTGGTGTAAAAAAGTTGCTCACAGCTGTTCTAGGAACACATTGTGAAATCGCGTATATCTTTGCTTCTACACATAGGAATGTATTGTGCTTTGCTTTACACACCATTCTACAGTCAAGAGGAGAGAATTCATCAAGTTTAATTAGCAAAAACACTGTATAAGTCGAATTTCAGCATTTTTGTGTGACCGGGAAAACCACAGTCACAATCCGAGATGCAGTTCCATAGAAACTTGCCATTTTACCGCTGAACCTAAAAATGGGTAGAAAGTACTTTTTCTCCCTTCCTGTTAATGCCACAGACTTCGCCTTTACAGGGCACACGTTTTCTATCTTCCCCGCTTCAGCCCATGAAATATTGAGCTTCAAATGTGTTGTTAACATTGTGTAAAAAAAGTTGCTCACAGCTGTTCTAGGAACACATTGTGAAATCGCGTATATCTTTGCTTCTACACATAGCAATGTATTGTGCTTTGCTTTACACACTATTCTACAGTCAAGAGGAGAGAATTCATCAAGTTTAATAAGCAAAAACACTGTATAAGTCGAATTTCAGCATTTTTGTGTGACCGGGAAAACCACAGTCACAATCCGAGATGCAGTTCCATAGAAACTTGCCATTTTACCGCTGAACCTAAAAATGGGTAGAAAGTACTTTTTCTCCCTTCCTGTTAATGCCACAGACTTCGCCTTTACAGGGCACACGTTTTCTATCTTCCCCGCTTCAGCCCATGAAATATTGAGCTTCAAATGTGTTGTTAACGTTGTGTAAAAAAGTTGCTCACAGATGTTTTGGGAACACATTGTGAAATCGCGTATATCTTTGCTTCTACACATAGAAATGTATTGTGCTTTGCTTTACACACTATTCTACAGTCAAGAGGAGAGAATTCATCAAGTTTAATAAGCAAAAACACTGTATAAGTCGAATTTCAGCATTTTTGTGTGACCGGGAAAACCACAGTCACAAGCCGAGATGCAGTTCCATAGAAACTTGCCGTTTTACCGCTGAACCTAAAAATGGGTAGAAAGTACTTTTTCTCCCTTCCTGTTAATGCCACAGACTTCGCCTTTACAGGGCACACGTTTTCTATCTTCCCCGCTTCAGCCCATGAAATATTGAGCTTCAAATGTGTTGTTAACGTGGTGTAAAAAAGTTGCTCACAGCTGTTCTAGGAACACATTGTGAAATCGCGTATATTTTTGCTTCTGCACATAGCAATGTATTGTGCTTTGCTTTACACACTATTCTACAGTCAAGAGGAGAGAATTCATCAAGTTTAATAAGCAAAAACACTGTATAAGTCGAATTTCAGCATTTTTGTGTGACCGGGAAAACCACAGTCACAAGCCGAGATGCAGTTCCATAGAAACTTGCCATTTTACCGCTGAACCTAAAAATGGGTAGAAAGTACTTTTTCTCCCTTCCTGTTAATGCCACAGACTTCGCCTTTACAGGGCACACGTTTTCTATCTTCCCCGCTTCAGCCCATGAAATATTGAGCTTCAAATGTGTTGTTAACGTGGTGTAAAAAAGTTGCTCACAGCTGTTCTAGGAACACATTGTGAAATCGCGTATATCTTTGCTTCTACACATAGGAATGTATTGTGCTTTGCTTTACACACCATTCTACAGTCAAGAGGAGAGAATTCATCAAGTTTAATTAGCAAAAACACTGTATAAGTCGAATTTCAGCATTTTTGTGTGACCGGGAAAACCACAGTCACAATCCGAGATGCAGTTCCATAGAAACTTGCCATTTTACCGCTGAACCTAAAAATGGGTAGAAAGTACTTTTTCTCCCTTCCTGTTAATGCCACAGACTTCGCCTTTACAGGGCACACGTTTTCTATCTTCCCCGCTTCAGCCCATGAAATATTGAGCTTCAAATGTGTTGTTAACATTGTGTAAAAAAGTTGCTCACAGCTGTTCTAGGAACACATTGTGAAATCGCGTATATCTTTGCTTCTACACATAACAATGTATTGTGCTTTGCTTTACACACTATTCTACAGTCAAGAGGAGAGAATTCATCAAGTTTAATAAGCAAAAACACTGTATAAGTCGATTTTCAGCATTATTGTGTGACCGGGAAAACCACAGTCACAAGCCGAGATGCAGTTCCATAGAAACTTGCCATTTTACCGCTGAACCTAAAAATGGGTAGAAAGTACTTTTTCTCCCTTCCTGTTAATGCCACAGACTTCGCCTTTACAGGGCACACGTTTTCTATCTTCCCCGCTTCAGCCCATGAAATATTGAGCTTCAAATGTGTTGTTAACGTTGTGTAAAAAAGTTGCTCACAGATGTTTTGGGAACACATTGTGAAATCGCGTATATCTTTGCTTCTACACATAGAAATGTATTGTGCTTTGCTTTACACACTATTCTACAGTCAAGAGGAGAGAATTCATCAAGTTTAATAAGCAAAAACACTGTATAAGTCGAATTTCAGCATTTTTGTGTGACCGGGAAAACCACAGTCACAAGCCGAGATGCAGTTCCATAGAAACTTGCCGTTTTACCGCTGAACCTAAAAATGGGTAGAAAGTACTTTTTCTCCCTTCCTGTTAATGCCACAGACTTCGCCTTTACAGGGCACACGTTTTCTATCTTCCCCGCTTCAGCCCATGAAATATTGAGCTTCAAATGTGTTGTTAACGTGGTGTAAAAAAGTTGCTCACAGCTGTTCTAGGAACACATTGTGAAATCGCGTATATCTTTGCTTCTACACATAGCAATGTATTGTGCTTTGCTTTACACACTATTCTACAGTCAAGAGATGAGAATTCATCAAGTTTAATAAGCAAAAACACTGTATAAGTCGAATTTCAGCATTTTTGTGTGACCGGGAAAACCACAGTCACAAGACGAGATGCAGTTCCATAGAAACTTGCCATTTTACCGCTGAACCTAAAAATGGGTAGAAAGTACTTTTTCTCCCTTCCTGTTAATGCCACAGACTTCGCCTTTACAGGGCACACGTTTTCTATCTTCCCCGCTTCAGCCCATGAAATATTGAGCTTCAAATGTGTTGTTAACATTGTGTAAAAAAGTTGCTCACAGCTGTTCTAGGAACACATTGTGAAATCGCGTATATCTTTGCTTCTACACATAGCAATGTATTGTGCTTTGCTTTACACACTATTCTACAGTCAAGAGGAGAGAATTCATCAAGTTTAATAAGCAAAAACACTGTATAAGTCGAATTTCAGCATTTTTGTGTGACCGGGAAAACCACAGTCACAAGCCGAGATGCAGTTCCATAGAAACTTGCCATTTTACCGCTGAACCTAAAAATGGGTAGAAAGTACTTTTTCTCCCTTCCTGTTAATGCCACAGACTTCGCCTTTACAGGGCACACGTTTTCTATCTTCCCCGCTTCAGCCCATGAAATATTGAGCTTCAAATGTGTTGTTAACGTTGTGTAAAAAAAGTTGCTCACAGCTGTTCTAGGAACACATTGTGAAATCGCGTATATCTTTGCTTCTACACATAGCAATGTATTGTGCTTTGCTTTACACACTATTCTACAGTCAAGAGGAGAGAATTCATCAAGTTTAATAAGCAAAAACACTGTATAGGTCGAATTTCAGCATTTTTGTGTGACCGGGAAAACCACAGTCACAAGCCGAGATGCAGTTCCATAGAAACTTGCCATTTTACCGCTGAACCTAAAAATGGGTAGAAAGTACTTTTTCTCCCTTCCTGTTAATGCCACAGACTTCGCCTTTACAGGGCACACGTTTTCTATCTTCCCCGCTTCAGCCCATGAAATATTGAGCTTCAAATGTGTTGTTAACATTGTGTAAAAAAGTTGCTCACAGCTGTTCTAGGAACACATTGTGAAATCGCGTATATCTTTTCTTCTACACATAGCAATGTATTGTGCTTTGCTTTACACACTATTCTACAGTCAAGAGGTGAGAATTCATCAAGTTTAATAAGCAAAAACACTGTATAAGTCGAATTTCAGCATTTTTGTGTGACCGGGAAAACCACAGTCACAAGCCGAGATGCAGTTCCATAGAAACTTGCCATTTTACCGCTGAACCTAAAAATGGGTAGAAAGTACTTTTTCTCCCTTCCTGTTAATGTCACAGACTTCGCCTTTACAGGGCACACGTTTTCTATCTTCCCCGCTTCAGCCCATGAAATATTGAGCTTCAAATGTGTTGTTAACGTGGTGTAAAAAAGTTGCTCACAGCTGTTCTAGGAACACATTGTGAAATCGCATATATCTTTGCTTCTACAAATAGCAATGTATTGTGCTTTGCTTTACACACTATTCTACAGTCAAGAGATGAGAATTCATCAAGTTTAATAAGCAAAAACACTGTATAAGTCGAATTTCAGCATTTTTGTGTGACCGGGAAAACCACAATCACAAGACGAGATGCAGTTCCATAGAAACTTGCCATTTTACCGCTGAACCTAAAAATGGGTAGAAAGTACTTTTTCTCCCTTCCTGTTAATGCCACAGACTTCGCCTTTACAGGGCACACGTTTTCTATCTTCCCCGCTTCAGCCCATGAAATATTGAGCTTCAAATGTGTTGTTAACGTGGTGTAAAAAAGTTGCTCACAGCTGTTCTAGGAACACATTGTGAAATCGCGTATATCTTTGCTTCTACACATAGCAATGTATTGTGCTTTGCTTTACACACTATTCTACAGTCAAGAGATGAGAATTCATCAAGTTTAATAAGCAAAAACACTGTATAAGTCGAATTTCAGCATTTTTGTGTGACCGGGAAAACCACAGTCACAAGCCGAGATGCAGTTCCATAGAAACTTGCCATTTTACCGCTGAACCTAAAAATGGGTAGAAAGTACTTTTTCTCCCTTCCTGTTAATGCCACAGACTTCGCCTTTACAGGGCACACGTTTTCTATCTTTCCCGCTTCAGCCCATGAAATATTGAGCTTCAAATGTGTTGTTAACATTGTGTAAAAAAGTTGCTCACAGCTGTTCTAGGAACACATTGTGAAATCGCGTATATCTTTGCTTCTACACATAGAAATGTATTGTGCTTTGCTTTACACACTATTCTACAGTCAAGAGGAGAGAATTCATCAAGTTTAATAAGCAAAAACACTGTATAAGTCGAATTTCAGCATTTTTGTGTGACCGGGAAAACCACAGTCACAAGCCGAGATGCAGTTCCATAGAAACTTGCCGTTTTACCGCTGAACCTAAAAATGGGTAGAAAGTACTTTTTCTCCCTTCCTGTTAATGCCACAGACTTCGCCTTTACAGGGCACACGTTTTCTATCTTCCCCGCTTCAGCCCATGAAATATTGAGCTTCAAATGTGTTGTTAACGTGGTGTAAAAAAGTTGCTCACAGCTGTTCTAGGAACACATTGTGAAATCGCGTATATCTTTGCTTCTACACATAGCAATGTATTGTGCTTTGCTTTACACACTATTCTACAGTCAAGAGATGAGAATTCATCAAGTTTAATAAGCAAAAACACTGTATAAGTCGAATTTCAGCATTTTTGTGTGACCGGGAAAACCACAGTCACAAGACGAGATGCAGTTCCATAGAAACTTGCCATTTTACCGCTGAACCTAAAAATGGGTAGAAAGTACTTTTTCTCCCTTCCTGTTAATGCCACAGACTTCGCCTTTACAGGGCACACGTTTTCTATCTTCCCCGCTTCAGCCCATGAAATATTGAGCTTCAAATGTGTTGTTAACATTGTGTAAAAAAGTTGCTCACAGCTGTTCTAGGAACACATTGTGAAATCGCGTATATCTTTGCTTCTACACATAGCAATGTATTGTGCTTTGCTTTACACACTATTCTACAGTCAAGAGGAGAGAATTCATCAAGTTTAATAAGCAAAAACACTGTATAAGTCGAATTTCAGCATTTTTGTGTGACCGGGAAAACCACAGTCACAAGCCGAGATGCAGTTCCATAGAAACTTGCCATTTTACCGCTGAACCTAAAAATGGGTAGAAAGTACTTTTTCTCCCTTCCTGTTAATGCCACAGACTTCGCCTTTACAGGGCACACGTTTTCTATCTTCCCCGCTTCAGCCCATGAAATATTGAGCTTCAAATGTGTTGTTAACGTTGTGTAAAAAAAGTTGCTCACAGCTGTTCTAGGAACACATTGTGAAATCGCGTATATCTTTGCTTCTACACATAGCAATGTATTGTGCTTTGCTTTACACACTATTCTACAGTCAAGAGGAGAGAATTCATCAAGTTTAATAAGCAAAAACACTGTATAAGTCGAATTTCAGCATTTTTGTGTGACCGGGAAAACCACAGTCACAAGCCGAGATGCAGTTCCATAGAAACTTGCCATTTTACCGCTGAACCTAAAAATGGGTAGAAAGTACTTTTTCTCCCTTCCTGTTAATGCCACAGACTTCGCCTTTACAGGGCACACGTTTTCTATCTTCCCCGCTTCAGCCCATGAAATATTGAGCTTCAAATGTGTTGTTAACATTGTGTAAAAAAGTTGCTCACAGCTGTTCTAGGAACACATTGTGAAATCGCGTATATCTTTTCTTCTACACATAGCAATGTATTGTGCTTTGCTTTACACACTATTCTACAGTCAAGAGGTGAGAATTCATCAAGTTTAATAAGCAAAAACACTGTATAAGTCGAATTTCAGCATTTTTGTGTGACCGGGAAAACCACAGTCACAAGCCGAGATGCAGTTCCATAGAAACTTGCCATTTTACCGCTGAACCTAAAAATGGGTAGAAAGTACTTTTTCTCCCTTCCTGTTAATGTCACAGACTTCGCCTTTACAGGGCACACGTTTTCTATCTTCCCCGCTTCAGCCCATGAAATATTGAGCTTCAAATGTGTTGTTAACGTGGTGTAAAAAAGTTGCTCACAGCTGTTCTAGGAACACATTGTGAAATCGCATATATCTTTGCTTCTACAAATAGCAATGTATTGTGCTTTGCTTTACACACTATTCTACAGTCAAGAGATGAGAATTCATCAAGTTTAATAAGCAAAAACACTGTATAAGTCGAATTTCAGCATTTTTGTGTGACCGGGAAAACCACAATCACAAGACGAGATGCAGTTCCATAGAAACTTGCCATTTTACCGCTGAACCTAAAAATGGGTAGAAAGTACTTTTTCTCCCTTCCTGTTAATGCCACAGACTTCGCCTTTACAGGGCACACGTTTTCTATCTTCCCCGCTTCAGCCCATGAAATATTGAGCTTCAAATGTGTTGTTAACGTGGTGTAAAAAAGTTGCTCACAGCTGTTCTAGGAACACATTGTGAAATCGCGTATATCTTTGCTTCTACACATAGCAATGTATTGTGCTTTGCTTTACACACTATTCTACAGTCAAGAGGAGAGAATTCATCAAGTTTAATAAGCAAAAACACTGTATAAGTCGAATTTCAGCATTTTTGTGTGACCGGGAAAACCACAGTCACAAGCCGAGATGCAGTTCCATAGAAACTTGCCATTTTACCGCTGAACCTAAAAATGGGTAGAAAGTACTTTTTCTCCCTTCCTGTTAATGCCACAGACTTCGCCTTTACAGGGCACACGTTTTCTATCTTTCCCGCTTCAGCCCATGAAATATTGAGCTTCAAATGTGTTGTTAACATTGTGTAAAAAAGTTGCTCACAGCTGTTCTAGGAACACATTGTGAAATCGCGTATATCTTTGCTTCTACACATAGCAATGTATTGTGCTTTGCTTTACACACTATTCTACAGTCAAGAGGAGAGAATTCATCAAGTTTAATAAGCAAAAACACTGTATAAGTCGAATTTCAGCATTTTTGTGTGACCGGGAAAACCACAGTCACAAGCCGAGATGCAGTTCCATAGAAACTTGCCATTTTACCGCTGAACCTAAAAATGGGTAGAAAGTACTTTTTCTCCCTTCCTGTTAATGCCACAGACTTCGCCTTTACAGGGCACACGTTTTCTATCTTCCCCGCTTCAGCCCATGAAATATTGAGCTTCAAATGTGTTGTTAACATTGTGTAAAAAAGTTGCTCACAGCTGTTTTGGGAACACATTTTGAAATCGCGTATATCTTTGCTTCTACACATAGCAATGTATTGTGCTTTGCTTTACACACTATTCTACAGTCAAGAGGAGAGAATTCATCAAGTTTAATAAGCAAAAACACTGTATAAGTCGAATTTCAGCATTTTTGTGTGACCGGGAAAACCACAGTCACAAGACGAGATGCAGTTCCATAGAAACTTGCCATTTTACCGCTGAACCTAAAAATGGGTAGAAAGTACTTTTTCTCCCTTCCTGTTAATGTCACAGACTTCGCCTTTACAGGGCACACGTTTTCTATCTTCCCCGCTTCCGCCCATGAAATATTGAGCTTCAAATGTGTTGTTAACGTGGTGTAAAAAAGTTGCTCACAGCTGTTCTAGGAACACATTGTGAAATCGCATATATCTTTGCTTCTACAAATAGCAATGTATTGTGCTTTGCTTTACACACTATTCTACAGTCAAGAGATGAGAATTCATCAAGTTTAATAAGCAAAAACACTGTATAAGTCGAATTTCAGCATTTTTGTGTGACCGGGAAAACCACAGTCACAAGCCGAGATGCAGTTCCATAGAAACTTGCCATTTTACCGCTGAACCTAAAATTGGGTAGAAAGTACTTTTTCTCCCTTCCTGTTAATGCCACAGACTTCGCCTTTACAGGGCACATGTTTTCTATCTTCCCCGGTTCAGCCCATGAAATATCCCCGGTATAGTCAGGGGTTAATGGGAGTCGTCCCCGTCCCCCCAGTATACCACCAGAACCATGGACCCGGTACTTGTGGTTCGGACTCTCTCCAACCAGCGATAATGTTGTGAGAGTGAAATTATGTCTAAGTCCAGCTTTGGTACATTAGAAGCAACTCTGAAACTTAACCTAAGCGTTTTTCGAAGCTACTTTTTGGCTAACTTCTTATAGGAAGGTCTAGGAGCTCTGAAAATGAACGTGCGCGTCTTTCACTCTTCCCGAGGGACTTAGAAGAATTTTGTGATATTTTTTATTAAATGGTGTATAAGGGTATATATATAAATATATTTTATGCACTGTATATGAGCTGGCGATTTCTAAGTCTGTGGTTCCGAGAGGGGGTAACCAGGCTCACTAATAAAGGTCAAGCCACTTGGCTGCCAGAATGCCCTGCTTCAGCACAGACCAGAAAGGCATTGTGATAAGCGTATCCCCGGTATAGTCAGGGGTTAATGGGAGTCGTCCCCGTCCCCCCAGTATACGGCCAGAACCATGGACCCGGTACTTGTGGTTCGGACTCTCTCCAACCAGCCATAATGTTGTGAGAGTGAAATTATGTCTAAGTCCAGCTTTGGTACATTAGAAGCAACTCTGAAACTTAACCTAAGCGTTTTTCGAAGCTACTTTTTGGCTAACTTCTTATAGGAAGGTCTAGGAGCTCTGAAAATGAACGTGCGCGTCTTTCACTCTTCCCGAGGGACTTACAGTAGAAGAATTTTGTGATATTTTTTATTAAAATGGTGTATAAGGGTATATATATAAATATATTTTATGCACTGTATATGAGCTGGCGATTTCTAAGTCTGTGGTTCCGAGAGGGGGTAACCAGGCTCACTAATAAAGGTCAAGCCACTTGGCTGCCAGAATGCCCTGCTTCAGCACAGACCAGAAAGGCATTGTGATAAGCGTATCCCCGGTATAGTCAGGGGTTAATGGGAGTCGTCCCCGTCCCCCCAGTATACGGCCAGAACCATGGACCCGGTACTTGTGGTTCGGACTCTCTCCAACCAGCCATAATGTTGTGAGAGTGAAATTATGTCTAAGTCCAGATTTGGTACATTAGAAGCAACTCTGAAACTTAACCTAAGCGTTTTTCGAAGCTACTTTTTGGCTAACTTCTTATAGGAAGGTCTAGGAGCTCTGAAAATGAACGTGCGCGTCTTTCACTCTTCCCGAGGGACTTAGAAGAATTTTGTGATATTTTTTATTAAATGGTGTATAAGGGTATATATATAAATATATTTTATGCACTGTATATGAGCTGGCGATTTCTAAGTCTGTGGTTCCGAGAGGGGGTAACCAGGCTCACTAATAAAGGTCAAGCAACTTGGCTGCCAGAAAGCCGTGCTTCAGCACAGACCAGAAAGGCATTGTGATAAGCGTATCCCCGGTATAGTCAGGGGTTAATGGGAGTCGTCCCCGTCCCCCCAGTATACGGCCAGAACCATGGACCCGGTACTTGTGGTTCGGACTGTCTCCAACCAGCCATAATGTTGTGAGAGTGAAATTATGTCTAAGTCCAGCTTTGGTACATTAGAAGCAACTCTGAAACTTAACCTAAGCGTTTTTCGAAGCTACTTTTTGGCTAACTTCTTATAGGAAGGTCTAGGAGCTCTGAAAATGAACGTGCGCGTCTTTCACTCTTCCCGAGGGACTTAGAAGAATTTTGTGATATTTTTTATTAAATGGTGTATAAGGGTATATATATAAATATATTTTATGCACTGTATATGAGCTGGCGATTTCTAAGTCTGTGGTTCCGAGAGGGGGTAACCAGGCTCACTAATAAAGGTCAAGCCACTTGGCTGCCAGAATGCCCTGCTTCAGCACAGACCAGAAAGGCATTGTGATAAGCGTATCCCCGGTATAGTCAAGGGTTAATGGGAGTCGTCCCCGTCCCCCCAGTATACGGCCAGAACCATGCACCCGGTACTTGTGGTTCGGACTGTCTCCAACCAGCCATAATGTTGTGAGAGTGAAATTATGTCTAAGTCCAGCTTTGGTACATTAGAAGCAACTCTGAAACTTAACCTAAGCGTTTTTCGAAACTACTTTTTGGCTAACTTCTTATAGGAAGGTGTAGGAGATCTGAAAATGAACGTGCGCGTCTTTCACTCTTCCCGAGGGACTTAGAAGAATTTTGTGATATTTTTTATTAAAATGGTGTATAAGGGTATATATATAAATATTTTTTATGCACTGTATATGAGCTGGCGATTTCTAAGTCTGTGGTTCCGAGAGGGGGTAACCAGGCTCACTAATAAAGGTCAAGCCACTTGGCTGCCAGAATGCCCTGCTTCAGCACAGACCAGAAAGGCATTGTGATAAGCGTATCCCCGGTATAGTCAGGGGTTAATGGGAGTCGTCCCCGTCCCCCCAGTATACGGCCAGAACCATGGACCCGGTACTTGTGGTTCGGACTGTCTCCAACCAGCCATAATGTTGTGAGAGTGAAATTATGTCTAAGTCCAGCTTTGGTACATTAGAAGCAACTCTGAAACTTAACCTAAGCGTTTTTCGAAGCTACTTTTTGGCTAACTTCTTATAGGAAGGTCTAGGAGCTCTGAAAATGAACGTGCGCGTCTTTCACTCTTCCCGAGGGACTTAGAAGAAATTTGTGATATTTTTTATTAAAATGGTGTATAAGGGTAAATATATAAATATATTTTATGCACTGTATATGAGCTGGCGATTTCTAAGTCTGTGGTTCCGAGAGGGGGTAACCAGGCTCACTAATAAAGGTCAAGCCACTTGGCTGCCAGAATGCCCTGCTCAGCACAGACCAGAAAGGCATTGTGATAAGCGTATCCCCGGTATAGTCAGGGGTTAATGGGAGTCGTCCCCGTCCCCCCAGTATACGGCCAGAACCATGGACCCGGTACTTGTGGTTCGGACTCTCTCCAACCAGCCATAATGTTGTGAGAGTGAAATTATGTCTAAGTCCAGCTTTGGTACATTAGAAGCAACTCTGAAACTTAACCTAAGCGTTTTTCGAAGCTACTTTTTGGCTAACTTCTTATAGGAAGGTCTAGGAGCTCTGAAAATGAACGTGCGCGTCTTCCACTCTTCCCGAGGGACTTAGAAGAAATTTGTGATATTTTTTATTAAAATGGTGTATAAGGGTATATATATAAATATATTTTATGCACTGTATATGAGCTGGCGATTTCTAAGTCTGTGGTTCCGAGAGGGGGTAACCAGGCTCACTAATAAAGGTCAAGCCACTTGGCTGCCAGAATGCCCTGCTTCAGCACAGACCAGAAAGGCATTGTGATAAGCGTATCCCCCGTATAGTCAGGGGTTAATGGGAGTCGTCCCCGTCCCCCCAGTATACGGCCAGAACCATGGACCCGGTACTTGTGGTTCGGACTGTCTCCAACCAGCCATAATGTTGTGAGAGTGAAATTATGTCTAAGTCCAGCTTTGGTACATTAGAAGCAACTCTGAAACTTAACCTAAGCGTTTTTCGAAGCTACTTTTTGGCTTTCTTATAGGAAGGTCTAGGAGCTCTGAAAATGAACGTGCGCGTCTTTCACTCTTCCCGAGGGACTTAGAAGAATTTTGTGATATTTTTTATTAAATGGTGTATAAGGGTATATATATAAATATATTTTATGCACTGTATATGAGCTGGCGATTTCTAAGTCTGTGGTTCCGAGAGGGGGTAACCAGGCTCACTAATAAAGGTCAAGCCACTTGGCTGCCAGAATGCCCTGCTTCAGCACAGACCAGAAAGGCATTGTGATAAGCGTATCCCCGGTATAGTCAGGGGTTAATGGGAGTCGTCCCCGTCCCCCCAGTATACGGAACCATGGACCCG
Organism: Ascaphus truei; assembly: GCF_040206685.1. Taxonomy (NCBI): domain Eukaryota; kingdom Metazoa; phylum Chordata; class Amphibia; order Anura; family Ascaphidae; genus Ascaphus; species Ascaphus truei. The sequence goes on from NW_027455536.1 coordinate 159,369, forward strand.
GTACTTGTGGTTCGGACTGTCTCCAACCAGCCATAATGTTGTGAGAGTGAAATTATGTCTAAGTCCAGCTTTGGTACATTAGAAGCAACTCTGAAACTTAACCTAAGCGTTTTTCGAAGCTACTTTTTGGCTAACTTCTTATAGGAAGGTCTAGGAGCTCTGAAAATGAACGTGCGCGTCTTCCACTCTTCCGGAGGGACTTAGAAGAAATTTGTGATATTTTTTATTAAAATGGTGTATAAGGGTATATATATAAATATATTTTATGCACTGTATATGAGCTGGCGATTTCTAAGTCTGTGGTTCCGAGAGGGGGTAACCAGGCTCACTAATAAAGGTCAAGCCACTTGGCTGCCAGAATGCCCTGCTTCAGCACAGACCAGAAAGGCATTGTGATAAGCGTATCCCCGGTATAGTCAGGGGTTAATGGGAGTCGTCCCCGTCCCCCCAGTATACGGCCAGAACCATGGACCCGGTACTTGTGGTTCGGACTGTCTCCAACCAGCCATAATGTTGTGAGAGTGAAATTATGTCTAAGTCCAGCTTTGGTACATTAGAAGCAACTCTGAAACTTAACCTAAGCGTTTTTCGAAGCTACTTTTTGGCTAACTTCTTATAGGAAGGTCTAGGAGCTCTGAAAATGAACGTGCGCGTCTTTCACTCTTCCCGAGGGACTTAGAAGAATTTTGTGATATTTTTTATTAAATGGTGTATAAGGGTATATATATAAATATATTTTATGCACTGTATATGAGCTGGCGATTTCTAAGTCTGTGGTTCCGAGAGGGGGTAACCAGGCTCACTAATAAAGGTCAAGCCACTTGGCTGCCAGAATGCCCTGCTTCAGCACAGACCAGAAAGGCATTGTGATAAGCATATCCCCGGTATAGTCAGGGGTTAATGGGAGTCGTCCCCGTCCCCCCAGTATACGGCCAGAACCATGGACCCGGTACTTGTGGTTCGGACTCTCTCCAACCAGCCATAATGTTGTGAGAGTGAAATTATGTCTAAGTCCAGCTTTGGTACATTAGAAGCAACTCTGAAACTTAACCTAAGCGTTTTTCGAAACTACTTTTTGGCTAACTTCTTATAGGAAGGTGTAGGAGATCTGAAAATGAACGTGCGCGTCTTTCACTCTTCCCGAGGGACTTAGAAGAATTTTGTGATATTTTTTATTAAAATGGTGTATAAGGGTATATATATAAATATTTTTTATGCACTGTATATGAGCTGGCGATTTCTAAGTCTGTGGTTCCGAGAGGGGGTAACCAGGCTCACTAATAAAGGTCAAGCCACTTGGCTGCCAGAATGCCCTGCTTCAGCACAGACCAGAAAGGCATTGTGATAAGCGTATCCCCGGTATAGTCAGGGGTTAATGGGAGTCGTCCCCGTCCCCCCAGTATACGGCCAGAACCATGGACCCGGTACTTGTGGTTCGGACTGTCTCCAACCAGCCATAATGTTGTGAGAGTGAAATTATGTCTAAGTCCAGCTTTGGTACATTAGAAGCAACTCTGAAACTTAACCTAAGCGTTTTTCGAAGCTACTTTTTGGCTAACTTCTTATAGGAAGGTCTAGGAGCTCAGAAAATGAACGTGCGCGTCTTTCACTCTTCCCGAGGGACTTAGAAGAATTTTGTGATATTTTTTATTAAAATGGTGTATAAGGGTATATATATAAATATATTTTATGCACTGTATATGAGCTGGCGATTTCTAAGTCTGTGGTTCCGAGAGGGGGTAACCAGGCTCACTAATAAAGGTCAAGCCACTTGGCTGCCAGAATGCCGTGCTTCAGCACAGACCAGAAAGGCATTGTGATAAGCGTATCCCCGGTATAGTCAGGGGTTAATGGGAGTCGTCCCCGTCCCCCCAGTATACGGAACCATGGACCCGGTACTTGTGGTTCGGACTGTCTCCAACCAGCCATAATGTTGTGAGAGTGAAATTATGTCTAAGTCCAGCTTTGGTACATTAGAAGCAACTCTGAAACTTAACCTAAGCGTTTTTCGAAGCTACTTTTTGGCTAACTTCTTATAGGAAGGTCTAGGAGCTCTGAAAATGAACGTGCGCGTCTTCCACTCTTCCGGAGGGACTTAGAAGAAATTTGTGATATTTTTTATTAAAATGGTGTATAAGGGTATATATATAAATATATTTTATGCACTGTATATGAGCTGGCGATTTCTAAGTCTGTGGTTCCGAGAGGGGGTAACCAGGCTCACTAATAAAGGTCAAGCCACTTGGCTGCCAGAATGCCCTGCTTCAGCACAGACCAGAAAGGCATTGTGATAAGCGTATCCCCGGTATAGTCAGGGGTTAATGGGAGTCGTCCCCGTCCCCCCAGTATACGGCCAGAACCATGGACCCGGTACTTGTGGTTCGGACTGTCTCCAACCAGCCATAATGTTGTGAGAGTGAAATTATGTCTAAGTCCAGCTTTGGTACATTAGAAGCAACTCTGAAACTTAACCTAAGCGTTTTTCGAAGCTACTTTTTGGCTAACTTCTTATAGGAAGGTCTAGGAGCTCTGAAAATGAACGTGCGCGTCTTTCACTCTTCCCGAGGGACTTAGAAGAATTTTGTGATATTTTTTATTAAATGGTGTATAAGGGTATATATATAAATATATTTTATGCACTGTATATGAGCTGGCGATTTCTAAGTCTGTGGTTCCGAGAGGGGGTAACCAGGCTCACTAATAAAGGTCAAGCCACTTGGCTGCCAGAATGCCCTGCTTCAGCACAGACCAGAAAGGCATTGTGATAAGCATATCCCCGGTATAGTCAGGGGTTAATGGGAGTCGTCCCCGTCCCCCCAGTATACGGCCAGAACCATGGACCCGGTACTTGTGGTTCGGACTCTCTCCAACCAGCCATAATGTTGTGAGAGTGAAATTATGTCTAAGTCCAGCTTTGGTACATTAGAAGCAACTCTGAAACTTAACCTAAGCGTTTTTCGAAACTACTTTTTGGCTAACTTCTTATAGGAAGGTGTAGGAGATCTGAAAATGAACGTGCGCGTCTTTCACTCTTCCCGAGGGACTTAGAAGAATTTTGTGATATTTTTTATTAAAATGGTGTATAAGGGTATATATATAAATATTTTTTATGCACTGTATATGAGCTGGCGATTTCTAATTCTGTGGTTCCGAGAGGGGGTAACCAGGCTCACTAATAAAGGTCAAGCCACTTGGCTGCCAGAATGCCCTGCTTCAGCACAGACCAGAAAGGCATTGTGATAAGCGTATCCCCGGTATAGTCAGGGGTTAATGGGAGTCGTCCCCGTCCCCCCAGTATACGGCCAGAACCATGGACCCGGTACTTGTGGTTCGGACTCTCTCCAACCAGCCATAATGTTGTGAGAGTGAAATTATGTCTAAGTCCAGCTTTGGTACATTAGAAGCAACTCTGAAACTTAACCTAAGCGTTTTTCGAAACTACTTTTTGGCTAACTTCTTATAGGAAGGTGTAGGAGATCTGAAAATGAACGTGCGCGTCTTTCACTCTTCCCGAGGGACTTAGAAGAATTTTGTGATATTTTTTATTAAAATGGTGTATAAGGGTATATATATAAATATTTTTTATGCACTGTATATGAGCTGGCGATTTCTAAGTCTGTGGTTCCGAGAGGGGGTAACCAGGCTCACTAATAAAGGTCAAGCCACTTGGCTGCCAGAATGCCCTGCTTCAGCACAGACCAGAAAGGCATTGTGATAAGCATATCCCCGGTATAGTCAGGGGTTAATGGGAGTCGTCCCCGTCCCCCCAGTATACGGCCAGAACCATGGACCCGGTACTTGTGGTTCGGACTCTCTCCAACCAGCCATAATGTTGTGAGAGTGAAATTATGTCTAAGTCCAGCTTTGGTACATTAGAAGCAACTCTGAAACTTAACCTAAGCGTTTTTCGAAACTACTTTTTGGCTAACTTCTTATAGGAAGGTGTAGGAGATCTGAAAATGAACGTGCGCGTCTTTCACTCTTCCCGAGGGACTTAGAAGAATTTTGTGATATTTTTTATTAAAATGGTGTATAAGGGTATATATATAAATATTTTTTATGCACTGTATATGAGCTGGCGATTTCTAATTCTGTGGTTCCGAGAGGGGGTAACCAGGCTCACTAATAAAGGTCAAGCCACTTGGCTGCCAGAATGCCCTGCTTCAGCACAGACCAGAAAGGCATTGTGATAAGCGTATCCCCGGTATAGTCAGGGGTTAATGGGAGTCGTCCCCGTCCCCCCAGTATACGGCCAGAACCATGGACCCGGTACTTGTGGTTCGGACTCTCTCCAACCAGCCATAATGTTGTGAGAGTGAAATTATGTCTAAGTCCAGCTTTGGTACATTAGAAGCAACTCTGAAACTTAACCTAAGCGTTTTTCGAAACTACTTTTTGGCTAACTTCTTATAGGAAGGTGTAGGAGATCTGAAAATGAACGTGCGCGTCTTTCACTCTTCCCGAGGGACTTAGAAGAATTTTGTGATATTTTTTATTAAAATGGTGTATAAGGGTATATATATAAATATTTTTTATGCACTGTATATGAGCTGGCGATTTCTAAGTCTGTGGTTCCGAGAGGGGGTAACCAGGCTCACTAATAAAGGTCAAGCCACTTGGCTGCCAGAATGCCCTGCTTCAGCACAGACCAGAAAGGCATTGTGATAAGCGTATCCCCGGTATAGTCAGGGGTTAATGGGAGTCGTCCCCGTCCCCCCAGTATACGGCCAGAACCATGGACCCGGTACTTGTGGTTCGGACTGTCTCCAACCAGCCATAATGTTGTGAGAGTGAAATTATGTCTAAGTCCAGCTTTGGTACATTAGAAGCAACTCTGAAACTTAACCTAAGCGTTTTTCGAAGCTACTTTTTGGCTAACTTCTTATAGGAAGGTCTAGGAGCTCTGAAAATGAACGTGCGCGTCTTTCACTCTTCCCGAGGGACTTAGAAGAATTTTGTGATATTTTTTATTAAAATGGTGTATAAGGGTATATATATAAATATATTTTATGCACTGTATATGAGCTGGCGATTTCTAAGTCTGTGGTTCCGAGAGGGGGTAACCAGGCTCACTAATAAAGGTCAAGCCACTTGGCTGCCAGAATGCCGTGCTTCAGCACAGACCAGAAAGGCATTGTGATAAGCGTATCCCCGGTATAGTCAGGGGTTAATGGGAGTCGTCCCCGTCCCCCCAGTATACGGACGACTCCCATTAACCCCTGACTATACCGGGGATACGCTTATCACAATGCCTTTCTGGTCTGTGCTGAAGCAGGGCATTCTGGCAGCCAAGTGGCTTGACCTTTATTAGTGAGCCTGGTTACCCCCTCTCGGAACCACAGACTTAGAAATCGCCAGCTCATATACAGTGCATAAAATATATTTATATATATACCCTTATACACCATTTAATAAAAAATATCACAAAATTCTTCTAAGTCCCTCGGGAAGAGTGAAAGACGCGCACGTTCATTTTCAGAGCTCCTAGACCTTCCTATAAGAAGTTAGCCAAAAAGTAGCTTCGAAAAACGCTTAGGTTAAGTTTCAGAGTTGCTTCTAATGTACCAAAGCTGGACTTAGACATAATTTCACTCTCACAACATTATGGCTGGTTGGAGAGAGTCCGAACCACAAGTACCGGGTCCATGGTTCTGGCCGTATACTGGGGGGACGGGGACGACTCCCATTAACCCCTGACTATACCGGGGATACGCTTATCACAATGCCTTTCTGGTCTGTGCTGAAGCAGGGCATTCTGGCAGCCAAGTGGCTTGACCTTTATTAGTGAGCCTGGTTACCCCCTCTCGGAACCACAGACTTAGAAATCGCCAGCTCATATACAGTGCATAAAATATATTTATATATATACCCTTATACACCATTTAATAAAAAATATCACAAAATTCTTCTAAGTCCCTCGGGAAGAGTGAAAGACGCGCACGTTCATTTTCAGAGCTCCAAGACCTTCCTATAAGAAGTTAGCCAAAAAGTAGCTTCGAAAAACGCTTAGGTTAAGTTTCAGAGTTGCTTCTAATGTACCAAAGCTGGACTTAGACATAATTTCACTCTCACAACATTATGGCTGGTTGGAGACAGTCCGAACCACAAGTACCGGGTCCATGGTTCTGGCCGTATACTGGGGGGACGGGGACGACTCCCATTAACCCCTGACTATACCGGGGATACGCTTATCACAATGCCTTTCTGGTCTGTGCTGAAGCAGGGCATTCTGGCAGCCAAGTGGCTTGACCTTTATTAGTGAGCCTGGTTACCCCCTCTCGGAACCACAGACTTAGAAATCGCCAGCTCATATACAGTGCATAAAATATATTTATATATATACCCTTATACACCATTTTAATAAAAAATATCACAAAATTCTTCTAAGTCCCTCGGGAAGAGTGAAAGACGCGCACGTTCATTTCCAGAGCTCCTAGACCTTCCTATAAGAAGTTAGCCAAAAAGTAGCTTCGAAAAACGCTTAGGTTACGTTTCAGAGTTGCTTCTAATGTACCAAAGCTGGACTTAGACATAATTTCACTCTCACAACATTATGGCTGGTTGGAGACAGTCCGAACCACAAGTACCGGGTCCATGGTTCTGGCCGTATACTGGGGGGACGGGGACGACTCCCATTAACCCCTGACAATACCGGGGATACGCTTATCACAATGCCTTTCTGGTCTGTGCTGAAGCACGGCATTCTGGCAGCCAAGTGGCTTGACCTTTATTAGTGAGCCTGGTTACCCCCTCTCGGAACCACAGACTTAGAAATCGCCAGCTCATATACAGTGCATAAAATATATTTATATATATATACCCTTATACACCATTTAATAAAAAATATCACAAAATTCTTCTAAGTCCCTCGGGAAGAGTGAAAGACGCGCACGTTCATTTTCAGAGCTCCTAGACCTTCCTATAAGAAGTTAGCCAAAAAGTAGCTTCGAAAAACGCTTAGGTTAAGTTTCAGAGTTGCTTCTAATGTACCAAAGCTGGACTTAGACATAATTTCACTCTCACAACATTATGGCTGGTTGGAGAGAGTCCGAACCACAAGTACCGGGTCCATGGTTCTGGCCGTATACTGGGGGGACGGGGACGACTCCCATTAACCCCTGACAATACCGGGGATACGCTTATCACAATGCCTTTCTGGTCTGTGCTGAAGCAGGGCATTCTGGCAGCCAAGTGGCTTGACCTTTATTAGTGAGCCTGGTTACCCCCTCTCGGAACCACAGACTTAGAAATCGCCAGCTCATATACAGTGCATAAAATATATTTATATATATACCCTTATACACCATTTTAATAAAAAATATCACAAAATTCTTCTAAGTCCCTCGGGAAGAGTGAAAGACGCGCACGTTCATTTTCAGAGCTCCTAGACCTTCCTATAAGAAGTTAGCCAAAAAGTAGCTTCGAAAAACGCTTAGGTTAAGTTTCAGAGTTGCTTCTAATGTACCAAAGCTGGACTTAGACATAATTTCACTCTCACAACATTATAGCTGGTTGGAGAGAGTCCGAACCACAAGTACCGGGTCCATGGTTCTGGCCGTATACTGGGGGGACGGGGACGACTCCCATTAACCCCTGACTATACCGGGGATACGCTTATCACAATGCCTTTCTGGTCTGTGCTGAAGCAGGGCATTCTGGCAGCCAAGTGGCTTGACCTTTATTAGTGAGCCTGGTTACCCCCTCTCGGAACCACAGACTTAGAAATCGCCAGCTCATATACAGTGCATAAAATATATTTATATATATACCCTTATACACCATTTTAATAAAAAATATCACAAAATTCTTCTAAGACCCTCGGGAAGAGTGAAAGACGCGCACGTTCATTTTCAGAGCTCCTAGACCTTCCTATAAGAAGTTAGCCAAAAAGTAGCTTCGAAAAACGCTTAGGTTAAGTTTCAGAGTTGCTTCTAATGTACCAAAGCTGGACTTAGACATAATTTCACTCTCACAACATTATAGCTGGTTGGAGAGAGTCCGAACCACAAGTACCGGGTCCATGGTTCTGGCCGTATACTGGGGGGACGGGGACGACTCCCATTAACCCCTGACTATACCGGGGATACGCTTATCACAATGCCTTTCTGGTCTGTGCTGAAGCAGGGCATTCTGGCAGCCAAGTGGCTTGACCTTTATTAGTGAGCCTGGTTACCCCCTCTCGGAACCACAGACTTAGAAATCGCCAGCTCATATACAGTGCATAAAATATATTTATATATATACCCTTATACACCATTTTAATAAAAAATATCACAAAATTCTTTTAAGTCCCTCGGGAAGAGTGAAAGACGCGCACGTTCATTTTCAGAGCTCCTAGACCTTCCTATAAGAAGTTAGCCAAAAAGTAGCTTCGAAAAACGCTTAGGTTAAGTTTCAGAGTTGCTTCTAATGTACCAAAGCTGGACTTAGACATAATTTCACTCTCACAACATTATGGCTGGTTGGAGACAGTCCGAACCACAAGTACCGGGTCCATGGTTCTGGCCGTATACTGGGGGGACGGGGACGACTCCCATTAACCCCTGACTATACCGGGGATACGCTTATCACAATGCCTTTCTGGTCTGTGCTGAAGCAGGGCATTCTGGCAGCCAAGTGGCTTGACCTTTATTAGTGAGCCTGGTTACCCCCTCTCGGAACCACAGACTTAGAAATCGCCAGCTCATATACAGTGCATAAAATATATTTATATATATACCCTTATACACCATTTAATAAAAAATATCACAAAATTCTTCTAAGTCCCTCGGGAAGAGTGAAAGACGCGCACGTTCATTTTCAGAGCTCCTAGACCTTCCTATAAGAAGTTAGCCAAAAAGTAGCTTCGAAAAACGCTTAGGTTAAGTTTCAGAGTTGCTTCTAATGTACCAAAGCTGGACTTAGACATAATTTCACTCTCACAACATTATGGCTGGTTGGAGAGAGTCCGAACCACAAGTACCGGGTCCATGGTTCTGGCCGTATACTGGGGGGACGGGGACGACTCCCATTAACCCCTGACTATACCGGGGATACGCTTATCACAATGCCTTTCTGGTCTGTGCTGAAGCAGGGCATTCTGGCAGCCAAGTGGCTTGACCTTTATTAGTGAGCCTGGTTACCCCCTCTCGGAACCACAGACTTAGAAATCGCCAGCTCATATACAGTGCATAAAATATATTTATATATATACCCTTATACACCATTTTAATAAAAAATATCACAAAATTCTTCTAAGTCCCTCGGGAAGAGTGAAAGACGCGCACGTTCATTTTCAGAGCTCCTAGACCTTCCTATAAGAAGTTAGCCAAAAAGTAGCTTCGAAAAACGCTTAGGTTAAGTTTCAGAGTTGCTTCTAATGTACCAAAGCTGGACTTAGACATAATTTCACTCTCACAACATTATAGCTGGTTGGAGAGAGTCCGAACCACAAGTACCGGGTCCATGGTTCTGGCCGTATACTGGGGGGACGGGGACGACTCCCATTAACCCCTGACTATACCGGGGATACGCTTATCACAATGCCTTTCTGGTCTGTGCTGAAGCAGGGCATTCTGGCAGCCAAGTGGCTTGACCTTTATTAGTGAGCCTGGTTACCCCCTCTCGGAACCACAGACTTAGAAATCGCCAGCTCATATACAGTGCATAAAATATATTTATATATATACCCTTATACACCATTTAATAAAAAATATCACAAAATTCTTCTAAGTCCCTCGGGAAGAGTGAAAGACGCGCACGTTCATTTTCAGAGCTCCTAGACCTTCCTATAAGAAGTTAGCCAAAAAGTAGCTTCGAAAAACGCTTAGGTTAAGTTTCAGAGTTGCTTCTAATGTACCAAAGCTGGACTTAGACATAATTTCACTCTCACAACATTATGGCTGGTTGGAGAGAGTCCGAACCACAAGTACCGGGTCCATGGTTCTGGCCGTATACTGGGGGGACGGGGACGACTCCCATTAACCCCTGACTATACCGGGGATACGCTTATCACAATGCCTTTCTGGTCTGTGCTGAAGCAGGGCATTCTGGCAGCCAAGTGGCTTGACCTTTATTAGTGAGCCTGGTTACCCCCTCTCGGAACCACAGACTTAGAAATCGCCAGCTCATATACAGTGCATAAAATATATTTATATATATACCCTTATACACCATTTTAATAAAAAATATCACAAAATTCTTCTAAGTCCCTCGGGAAGAGTGAAAGACGCGCACGTTCATTTTCAGAGCTCCTAGACCTTCCTATAAGAAGTTAGCCAAAAAGTAGCTTCGAAAAACGCTTAGGTTAAGTTTCAGAGTTGCTTCTAATGTACCAAAGCTGGACTTAGACATAATTTCACTCTCACAACATTATAGCTGGTTGGAGAGAGTCCGAACCACAAGTACCGGGTCCATGGTTCTGGCCGTATACTGGGGGGACGGGGACGACTCCCATTAACCCCTGACTATACCGGGGATACGCTTATCACAATGCCTTTCTGGTCTGTGCTGAAGCAGGGCATTCTGGCAGCCAAGTGGCTTGACCTTTATTAGTGAGCCTGGTTACCCCCTCTCGGAACCACAGACTTAGAAATCGCCAGCTCATATACAGTGCATAAAATATATTTATATATATACCCTTATACACCATTTTAATAAAAAATATCACAAAATTCTTCTAAGTCCCTCGGGAAGAGTGAAAGACGCGCACGTTCATTTTCAGAGCTCCTAGACCTTCCTATAAGAAGTTAGCCAAAAAGTAGCTTCGAAAAACGCTTAGGTTAAGTTTCAGAGTTGCTTCTAATGTACCAAAGCTGGACTTAGACATAATTTCACTCTCACAACATTATGGCTGGTTGGAGACAGTCCGAACCACAAGTACCGGGTCCATGGTTCTGGCCGTATACTGGGGGGACGGGGACGACTCCCATTAACCCCTGACTATACCGGGGATACGCTTATCACAATGCCTTTCTGGTCTGTGCTGAAGCAGGGCATTCTGGCAGCCAAGTGGCTTGACCTTTATTAGTGAGCCTGGTTACCCCCTCTCGGAACCACAGACTTAGAAATCGCCAGCTCATATACAGTGCATAAAATATATTTATATATATACCCTTATACACCATTTAATAAAAAATATCACAAAATTCTTCTAAGTCCCTCGGGAAGAGTGAAAGACGCGCACGTTCATTTTCAGAGCTCCTAGACCTTCCTATAAGAAGTTAGCCAAAAAGTAGCTTCGAAAAACGCTTAGGTTAAGTTTCAGAGTTGCTTCTAATGTACCAAAGCTGGACTTAGACATAATTTCACTCTCACAACATTATGGCTGGTTGGAGACAGTCCGAACCACAAGTACCGGGTCCATGGTTCTGGCCGTATACTGGGGGGACGGGGACGACTCCCATTAACCCCTGACTATACCGGGGATACGCTTATCACAATGCCTTTCTGGTCTGTGCTGAAGCAGGGCATTCTGGCAGCCAAGTGGCTTGACCTTTATTAGTGAGCCTGGTTACCCCCTCTCGGAACCACAGACTTAGAAATCGCCAGCTCATATACAGTGCATAAAATATATTTATATATATACCCTTATACACCATTTTAATAAAAAATATCACAAAATTCTTCTAAGTCCCTCGGGAAGAGTGAAAGACGCGCACGTTCATTTTCAGAGCTCCTAGACCTTCCTATAAGAAGTTAGCCAAAAAGTAGCTTCGAAAAACGCTTAGGTTAAGTTTCAGAGTTGCTTCTAATGTACCAAAGCTGGACTTAGACATAATTTCACTCTCACAACATTATGGCTGGTTGGAGACAGTCCGAACCACAAGTACCGGGTCCATGGTTCTGGCCGTATACTGGGGGGACGGGGACGACTCCCATTAACCCCTGACTATACCGGGGATACGCTTATCACAATGCCTTTCTGGTCTGTGCTGAAGCAGGGCATTCTGGCAGCCAAGTGGCTTGACCTTTATTAGTGAGCCTGGTTACCCCCTCTCGGAACCACAGACTTAGAAATCGCCAGCTCATATACAGTGCATAAAATATATTTATATATATACCCTTATACACCATTTAATAAAAAATATCACAAAATTCTTCTAAGTCCCTCGGGAAGAGTGAAAGACGCGCACGTTCATTTTCAGAGCTCCTAGACCTTCCTATAAGAAGTTAGCCAAAAAGTAGCTTCGAAAAACGCTTAGGTTAAGTTTCAGAGTTGCTTCTAATGTACCAAAGCTGGACTTAGACATAATTTCACTCTCACAACATTATGGCTGGTTGGAGACAGTCCGAACCACAAGTACCGGGTCCATGGTTCTGGCCGTATACTGGGGGGACGGGGACGACTCCCATTAACCCCTGACTATACCGGGGATACGCTTATCACAATGCCTTTCTGGTCTGTGCTGAAGCAGGGCATTCTGGCAGCCAAGTGGCTTGACCTTTATTAGTGAGCCTGGTTACCCCCTCTCGGAACCACAGACTTAGAAATCGCCAGCTCATATACAGTGCATAAAATATATTTATATATATACCCTTATACACCATTTTAATAAAAAATATCACAAAATTCTTCTAAGTCCCTCGGGAAGAGTGAAAGACGCGCACGTTCATTTTCAGAGCTCCTAGACCTTCCTATAAGAAGTTAGCCAAAAAGTAGCTTCGAAAAACGCTTAGGTTAAGTTTCAGAGTTGCTTCTAATGTACCAAAGCTGGACTTAGACATAATTTCACTCTCACAACATTATGGCTGGTTGGAGACAGTCCGAACCACAAGTACCGGGTCCATGGTTCTGGCCGTATACTGGGGGGACGGGGACGACTCCCATTAACCCCTGACTATACCGGGGATACGCTTATCACAATGCCTTTCTGGTCTGTGCTGAAGCAGGGCATTCTGGCAGCCAAGTGGCTTGACCTTTATTAGTGAGCCTGGTTACCCCCTCTCGGAACCACAGACTTAGAAATCGCCAGCTCATATACAGTGCATAAAATATATTTATATATATACCCTTATACACCATTTAATAAAAAATATCACAAAATTCTTCTAAGTCCCTCGGGAAGAGTGAAAGACGCGCACGTTCATTTTCAGAGCTCCTAGACCTTCCTATAAGAAGTTAGCCAAAAAGTAGCTTCGAAAAACGCTTAGGTTAAGTTTCAGAGTTGCTTCTAATGTACCAAAGCTGGACTTAGACATAATTTCACTCTCACAACATTATGGCTGGTTGGAGAGAGTCCGAACCACAAGTACCGGGTCCATGGTTCTGGCCGTATACTGGGGGGACGGGGACGACTCCCATTAACCCCTGACTATACCGGGGATACGCTTATCACAATGCCTTTCTGGTCTGTGCTGAAGCAGGGCATTCTGGCAGCCAAGTGGCTTGACCTTTATTAGTGAGCCTGGTTACCCCCTCTCGGAACCACAGACTTAGAAATCGCCAGCTCATATACAGTGCATAAAATATATTTATATATATACCCTTATACACAATTTTAATAAAAAATATCACAAAATTCTTCTAAGTCCCTCGGGAAGAGTGAAAGACGCGCACGTTCATTTTCAGAGCTCCTAGACCTTCCTATAAGAAGTTAGCCAAAAAGTAGCTTCGAAAAACGCTTAGGTTAAGTTTCAGAGTTGCTTCTAATGTACCAAAGCTGGACTTAGACATAATTTCACTCTCACAACATTATAGCTGGTTGGAGAGAGTCCGAACCACAAGTACCGGGTCCATGGTTCTGGCCGTATACTGGGGGGACGGGGACGACTCCCATTAACCCCTGACTATACCGGGGATACGCTTATCACAATGCCTTTCTGGTCTGTGCTGAAGCAGGGCATTCTGGCAGCCAAGTGGCTTGACCTTTATTAGTGAGCCTGGTTACCCCCTCTCGGAACCACAGACTTAGAAATCGCCAGCTCATATACAGTGCATAAAATATATTTATATATATACCCTTATACACCATTTTAATAAAAAATATCACAAAATTCTTCTAAGTCCCTCGGGAAGAGTGAAAGACGCGCACGTTCATTTTCAGAGCTCCTAGACCTTCCTATAAGAAGTTAGCCAAAAAGTAGCTTCGAAAAACGCTTAGGTTAAGTTTCAGAGTTGCTTCTAATGTACCAAAGCTGGACTTAGACATAATTTCACTCTCACAACATTATGGCTGGTTGGAGACAGTCCGAACCACAAGTACCGGGTCCATGGTTCTGGCCGTATACTGGGGGGACGGGGACGACTCCCATTAACCCCTGACTATACCGGGGATACGCTTATCACAATGCCTTTCTGGTCTGTGCTGAAGCAGGGCATTCTGGCAGCCAAGTGGCTTGACCTTTATTAGTGAGCCTGGTTACCCCCTCTCGGAACCACAGACTTAGAAATCGCCAGCTCATATACAGTGCATAAAATATATTTATATATATACCCTTATACACCATTTAATAAAAAATATCACAAAATTCTTCTAAGTCCCTCGGGAAGAGTGAAAGACGCGCACGTTCATTTTCAGAGCTCCTAGACCTTCCTATAAGAAGTTAGCCAAAAAGTAGCTTCGAAAAACGCTTAGGTTAAGTTTCAGAGTTGCTTCTAATGTACCAAAGCTGGACTTAGACATAATTTCACTCTCACAACATTATGGCTGGTTGGAGAGAGTCCGAACCACAAGTACAGGGTCCATGGTTCTGGCCGTATACTGGGGGGACGGGGACGACTCCCATTAACCCCTGACTATACCGGGGATACGCTTATCACAATGCCTTTCTGGTCTGTGCTGAAGCAGGGCATTCTGGCAGCCAAGTGGCTTGACCTTTATTAGTGAGCCTGGTTACCCCCTCTCGGAACCACAGACTTAGAAATCGCCAGCTCATATACAGTGCATAAAATATATTTATATATATACCCTTATACACCATTTAATAAAAAATATCACAAAATTCTTCTAAGTCCCTCGGGAAGAGTGAAAGACGCGCACGTTCATTTTCAGAGCTCCTAGACCTTCCTATAAGAAGTTAGCCAAAAAGTAGCTTCGAAAAACGCTTAGGTTAAGTTTCAGAGTTGCTTCTAATGTACCAAAGCTGGACTTAGACATAATTTCACTCTCACAACATTATGGCTGGTTGGAGACAGTCCGAACCACAAGTACCGGGTCCATGGTTCTGGCCGTATACTGGGGGGACGGGGACGACTCCCATTAACCCCTGACTATACCGGGGATACGCTAATCACAATGCCTTTCTGGTCTGTGCTGAAGCACGGCATTCTGGCAGCCAAGTGGCTTGACCTTTATTAGTGAGCCTGGTTACCCCCTCTCGGAACCACAGACTTAGAAATCGCCAGCTCATATACAGTGCATAAAATATATTTATATATATACCCTTATACACCATTTAATAAAAAATATCACAAAATTCTTCTAAGTCACTCGGGAAGAGTGAAAGACGCGCACGTTCATTTTCAGAGCTCCTAGACCTTGCTATAAGAAGTTAGCCAAAAAGTAGTTTCGAAAAACGCTTAGGTTAAGTTTCAGAGTTGCTTCTAATGTACCAAAGCTGGACTTAGACATAATTTCACTCTCACAACATTATGGCTGGTTGGAGACAGTCCGAACCACAAGTACCGGGTCCATGGTTCTGGCCGTATACTGGGGGGACGGGGACGACTCCCATTAACCCCTGACTATACCGGGGATACGCTTATCACAATGCCTTTCTGGTCTGTGCTGAAGCAGGGCATTCTGGCAGCCAAGTGGCTTGACCTTTATTAGTGAGCCTGGTTACCCCCTCTCGGAACCACAGACTTAGAAATCGCCAGCTCATATACAGTGCATAAAATATATTTATATATATACCCTTATACACCATTTTAATAAAAAATATCACAAAATTCTTCTAAGTCCCTCGGGAAGAGTGAAAGACGCGCACGTTCATTTTCAGAGCTCCTAGACCTTCCTATAAGAAGTTAGCCAAAAAGTAGCTTCGAAAAACGCTTAGGTTAAGTTTCAGAGTTGCTTCTAATGTACCAAAGCTGGACTTAGACATAATTTCACTCTCACAACATTATGGCTTGTTGGAGACAGTCCGAACCACAAGTACCGGGTCCATGGTTCTGGCCGTATACTGGGGGGGACGGGGACGACTCCCATTAACCCCTGACTATACCGGGGATACGCTAATCACAATGCCTTTCTGGTCTGTGCTGAAGCACGGCATTCTGGCAGCCAAGTGGCTTGACCTTTATTAGTGAGCCTGGTTACCCCCTCTCGGAACCACAGACTTAGAAATCGCCAGCTCATATACAGTGCATAAAATATATTTATATATATACCCTTATACACCATTTAATAAAAAATATCACAAAATTCTTCTGTCACTCGGGAAGAGTGAAAGACGCGCACGTTCATTTTCAGAGCTCCTAGACCTTCCTATAAGAAGTTAGCCAAAAAGTCGTTTCGAAAAACGCTTAGGTTAAGTTTCAGAGTTGCTTCTAATGTACCAAAGCTGGACTTAGACATAATTTCACTCTCACAACATTATGGCTGGTTGGAGACAGTCCGAACCACAAGTACCGGGTCCATGGTTCTGGCCGTATACTGGGGGGACGGGGACGACTCCCATTAACCCCTGACTATACCGGGGATACGCTTATCACAATGCCTTTCTGGTCTGTGCTGAAGCAGGGCATTCTGGCAGCCAAGTGGCTTGACCTTTATTAGTGAGCCTGGTTACCCCCTCTCGGAACCACAGACTTAGAAATCGCCAGCTCATATACAGTGCATAAAATATATTTATATATATACCCTTATACACCATTTAATAAAAAATATCACAAAATTCTTCTAAGTTCCTCGGGAAGAGTGAAAGACGCGCACGTTCATTTTCAGAGCTCCTAGACCTTCCTATAAGAAGTTAGCCAAAAAGTAGCTTCGAAAAACGCTTAGGTTAAGTTTCAGAGTTGCTTCTAATGTACCAAAGCTGGACTTAGACATAATTTCACTCTCACAACATTATGGCTGGTTGGAGACAGTCCGAACCACAAGTACCGGGTCCATGGTTCTGGCCGTATACTGGGGGGACGGGGACGACTCCCATTAACCCCTGACTATACCGGGGATACGCTAATCACAATGCCTTTCTGGTCTGTGCTGAAGCACGGCATTCTGGCAGCCAAGTGGCTTGACCTTTATTAGTGAGCCTGGTTACCCCCTCTCGGAACCACAGACTTAGAAATCGCCAGCTCATATACAGTGCATAAAATATATTTATATATATACCCTTATACACCATTTAATAAAAAATATCACAAAATTCTTCTAAGTCACTCGGGAAGAGTGAAAGACGCGCACGTTCATTTTCAGAGCTCCTAGACCTTGCTATAAGAAGTTAGCCAAAAAGTAGTTTCGAAAAACGCTTAGGTTAAGTTTCAGAGTTGCTTCTAATGTACCAAAGCTGGACTTAGACATAATTTCACTCTCACAACAT
This sequence comes from Ascaphus truei, assembly GCF_040206685.1. Classification (NCBI taxonomy): domain Eukaryota; kingdom Metazoa; phylum Chordata; class Amphibia; order Anura; family Ascaphidae; genus Ascaphus; species Ascaphus truei. Next base: position 176,835 of record NW_027455536.1, read on the forward strand.
TATGGCTGGTTGGAGACAGTCCGAACCACAAGTACCGGGTCCATGGTTCTGGCCGTATACTGGGGGGACGGGGACGACTCCCATTAACCCCTGACTATACCGGGGATACGCTTATCACAATGCCTTTCTGGTCTGTGCTGAAGCAGGGCATTCTGGCAGCCAAGTGGCTTGACCTTTATTAGTGAGCCTGGTTACCCCCTCTCGGAACCACAGACTTAGAAATCGCCAGCTCATATACAGTGCATAAAATATATTTATATATATACCCTTATACACCATTTTAATAAAAAATATCACAAAATTCTTCTAAGTCCCTCGGGAAGAGTGAAAGACGCGCACGTTCATTTTCAGAGCTCCTAGACCTTCCTATAAGAAGTTAGCCAAAAAGTAGCTTCGAAAAACGCTTAGGTTAAGTTTCAGAGTTGCTTCTAATGTACCAAAGCTGGACTTAGACATAATTTCACTCTCACAACATTATGGCTTGTTGGAGACAGTCCGAACCACAAGTACCGGGTCCATGGTTCTGGCCGTATACTGGGGGGGACGGGGACGACTCCCATTAACCCCTGACTATACCGGGGATACGCTAATCACAATGCCTTTCTGGTCTGTGCTGAAGCACGGCATTCTGGCAGCCAAGTGGCTTGACCTTTATTAGTGAGCCTGGTTACCCCCTCTCGGAACCACAGACTTAGAAATCGCCAGCTCATATACAGTGCATAAAATATATTTATATATATACCCTTATACACCATTTAATAAAAAATATCACAAAATTCTTCTGTCACTCGGGAAGAGTGAAAGACGCGCACGTTCATTTTCAGAGCTCCTAGACCTTCCTATAAGAAGTTAGCCAAAAAGTCGTTTCGAAAAACGCTTAGGTTAAGTTTCAGAGTTGCTTCTAATGTACCAAAGCTGGACTTAGACATAATTTCACTCTCACAACATTATGGCTGGTTGGAGACAGTCCGAACCACAAGTACCGGGTCCATGGTTCTGGCCGTATACTGGGGGGACGGGGACGACTCCCATTAACCCCTGACTATACCGGGGATACGCTTATCACAATGCCTTTCTGGTCTGTGCTGAAGCAGGGCATTCTGGCAGCCAATTGGCTTGACCTTTATTAGTGAGCCTGGTTACCCCCTCTCGGAACCACAGACTTAGAAATCGCCAGCTCATATACAGTGCATAAAATATATTTATATATATACCCTTATACACCATTTAATAAAAAATATCACAAAATTCTTCTGTCACTCGGGAAGAGTGAAAGACGCGCACGTTCATTTTCAGAGCTCCTAGACCTTCCTATAAGAAGTTAGCCAAAAAGTCGTTTCGAAAAACGCTTAGGTTAAGTTTCAGAGTTGCTTCTAATGTACCAAAGCTGGACTTAGACATAATTTCACTCTCACAACATTATGGCTGGTTGGAGACAGTCCGAACCACAAGTACCGGGTCCATGGTTCTGGCCGTATACTGGGGGGACGGGGACGACTCCCATTAACCCCTGACTATACCGGGGATACGCTTATCACAATGCCTTTCTGGTCTGTGCTGAAGCAGGGCATTCTGGCAGCCAAGTGGCTTGACCTTTATTAGTGAGCCTGGTTACCCCCTCTCGGAACCACAGACTTAGAAATCGCCAGCTCATATACAGTGCATAAAATATATTTATATATATACCCTTATACACCATTTTAATAAAAAATATCACAAAATTCTTCTAAGTCCCTCGGGAAGAGTGAAAGACGCGCACGTTCATTTTCAGAGCTCCTAGACCTTCCTATAAGAAGTTAGCCAAAAAGTAGCTTCGAAAAACGCTTAGGTTAAGTTTCAGAGTTGCTTCTAATGTACCAAAGCTGGACTTAGACATAATTTCACTCTCACAACATTATAGCTGGTTGGAGAGAGTCCGAACCACAAGTACCGGGTCCATGGTTCTGGCCGTATACTGGGGGGACGGGGACGACTCCCATTAACCCCTGACTATACCGGGGATACGCTTATCACAATGCCTTTCTGGTCTGTGCTGAAGCAGGGCATTCTGGCAGCCAAGTGGCTTGACCTTTATTAGTGAGCCTGGTTACCCCCTCTCGGAACCACAGACTTAGAAATCGCCAGCTCATATACAGTGCATAAAATATATTTATATATATACCCTTATACACCATTTTAATAAAAAATATCACAAAATTCTTCTAAGTCCCTCGGGAAGAGTGAAAGACGCGCACGTTCATTTTCAGAGCTCCTAGACCTTCCTATAAGAAGTTAGCCAAAAAGTAGCTTCGAAAAACGCTTAGGTTAAGTTTCAGAGTTGCTTCTAATGTACCAAAGCTGGACTTAGACATAATTTCACTCTCACAACATTATGGCTGGTTGGAGACAGTCCGAACCACAAGTACCGGGTCCATGGTTCTGGCCGTATACTGGGGGAACGGGGACGACTCCCATTAACCCCTGACTATACCGGGGATACGCTTATCACAATGCCTTTCTGGTCTGTGCTGAAGCAGGGCATTCTGGCAGCCAAGTGGCTTGACCTTTATTAGTGAGCCTGGTTACCCCCTCTCGGAACCACAGACTTAGAAATCGCCAGCTCATATACAGTGCATAAAATATATTTATATATATACCCTTATACACCATTTAATAAAAAATATCACAAAATTCTTCTAAGTCCCTCGGGAAGAGTGAAAGACGCGCACGTTCATTTTCAGAGCTCCTAGACCTTCCTATAAGAAGTTAGCCAAAAAGTAGCTTCGAAAAACGCTTAGGTTAAGTTTCAGAGTTGCTTCTAATGTACCAAAGCTGGACTTAGACATAATTTCACTCTCACAACATTATGGCTGGTTGGAGACAGTCCGAACCACAAGTACCGGGTCCATGGTTCTGGCCGTATACTGGGGGGACGGGGACGACTCCCATTAACCCCTGACTATACCGGGGATACGCTTATCACAATGCCTTTCTGGTCTGTGCTGAAGCAGGGCATTCTGGCAGCCAAGTGGCTTGACCTTTATTAGTGAGCCTGGTTACCCCCTCTCGGAACCACAGACTTAGAAATCGCCAGCTCATATACAGTGCATAAAATATATTTATATATATACCCTTATACACCATTTAATAAAAAATATCACAAAATTCTTCTAAGTCCCTCGGGAAGAGTGAAAGACGCGCACGTTCATTTTCAGAGCTCCTAGACCTTCCTATAAGAAGTTAGCCAAAAAGTAGCTTCGAAAAACGCTTAGGTTAAGTTTCAGAGTTGCTTCTAATGTACCAAAGCTGGACTTAGACATAATTTCACTCTCACAACATTATGGCTGGTTGGAGACAGTCCGAACCACAAGTACCGGGTCCATGGTTCTGGCCGTATACTGGGGGGACGGGGACGACTCCCATTAACCCCTGACTATACCGGGGATACGCTAATCACAATGCCTTTCTGGTCTGTGCTGAAGCACGGCATTCTGGCAGCCAAGTGGCTTGACCTTTATTAGTGAGCCTGGTTACCCCCTCTCGGAACCACAGACTTAGAAATCGCCAGCTCATATACAGTGCATAAAATATATTTATATATATACCCTTATACACCATTTAATAAAAAATATCACAAAATTCTTCTGTCACTCGGGAAGAGTGAAAGACGCGCACGTTCATTTTCAGAGCTCCTAGACCTTCCTATAAGAAGTTAGCCAAAAAGTCGTTTCGAAAAACGCTTAGGTTAAGTTTCAGAGTTGCTTCTAATGTACCAAAGCTGGACTTAGACATAATTTCACTCTCACAACATTATGGCTGGTTGGAGACAGTCCGAACCACAAGTACCGGGTCCATGGTTCTGGCCGTATACTGGGGGGACGGGGACGACTCCCATTAACCCCTGACTATACCGGGGATACGCTTATCACAATGCCTTTCTGGTCTGTGCTGAAGCAGGGCATTCTGGCAGCCAAGTGGCTTGACCTTTATTAGTGAGCCTGGTTACCCCCTCTCGGAACCACAGACTTAGAAATCGCCAGCTCATATACAGTGCATAAAATATATTTATATATATACCCTTATACACCATTTAATAAAAAATATCACAAAATTCTTCTGTCACTCGGGAAGAGTGAAAGACGCGCACGTTCATTTTCAGAGCTCCTAGACCTTCCTATAAGAAGTTAGCCAAAAAGTCGTTTCGAAAAACGCTTAGGTTAAGTTTCAGAGTTGCTTCTAATGTACCAAAGCTGGACTTAGACATAATTTCACTCTCACAACATTATGGCTGGTTGGAGACAGTCCGAACCACAAGTACCGGGTCCATGGTTCTGGCCGTATACTGGGGGGACGGGGACGACTCCCATTAACCCCTGACTATACCGGGGATACGCTTATCACAATGCCTTTCTGGTCTGTGCTGAAGCAGGGCATTCTGGCAGCCAAGTGGCTTGACCTTTATTAGTGAGCCTGGTTACCCCCTCTCGGAACCACAGACTTAGAAATCGCCAGCTCATATACAGTGCATAAAATATATTTATATATATACCCTTATACACCATTTAATAAAAAATATCACAAAATTCTTCTGTCACTCGGGAAGAGTGAAAGACGCGCACGTTCATTTTCAGAGCTCCTAGACCTTCCTATAAGAAGTTAGCCAAAAAGTCGTTTCGAAAAACGCTTAGGTTAAGTTTCAGAGTTGCTTCTAATGTACCAAAGCTGGACTTAGACATAATTTCACTCTCACAACATTATGGCTGGTTGGAGACAGTCCGAACCACAAGTACCGGGTCCATGGTTCTGGCCGTATACTGGGGGGACGGGGACGACTCCCATTAACCCCTGACTATACCGGGGATACGCTTATCACAATGCCTTTCTGGTCTGTGCTGAAGCAGGGCATTCTGGCAGCCAAGTGGCTTGACCTTTATTAGTGAGCCTGGTTACCCCCTCTCGGAACCACAGACTTAGAAATCGCCAGCTCATATACAGTGCATAAAATATATTTATATATATACCCTTATACACCATTTTAATAAAAAATATCACAAAATTCTTCTAAGTCCCTCGGGAAGAGTGAAAGACGCGCACGTTCATTTTCAGAGCTCCTAGACCTTCCTATAAGAAGTTAGCCAAAAAGTAGCTTCGAAAAACGCTTAGGTTAAGTTTCAGAGTTGCTTCTAATGTACCAAAGCTGGACTTAGACATAATTTCACTCTCACAACATTATAGCTGGTTGGAGAGAGTCCGAACCACAAGTACCGGGTCCATGGTTCTGGCCGTATACTGGGGGGACGGGGACGACTCCCATTAACCCCTGACTATACCGGGGATACGCTTATCACAATGCCTTTCTGGTCTGTGCTGAAGCAGGGCATTCTGGCAGCCAAGTGGCTTGACCTTTATTAGTGAGCCTGGTTACCCCCTCTCGGAACCACAGACTTAGAAATCGCCAGCTCATATACAGTGCATAAAATATATTTATATATATACCCTTATACACCATTTTAATAAAAAATATCACAAAATTCTTCTAAGTCCCTCGGGAAGAGTGAAAGACGCGCACGTTCATTTTCAGAGCTCCTAGACCTTCCTATAAGAAGTTAGCCAAAAAGTAGCTTCGAAAAACGCTTAGGTTAAGTTTCAGAGTTGCTTCTAATGTACCAAAGCTGGACTTAGACATAATTTCACTCTCACAACATTATGGCTGGTTGGAGACAGTCCGAACCACAAGTACCGGGTCCATGGTTCTGGCCGTATACTGGGGGAACGGGGACGACTCCCATTAACCCCTGACTATACCGGGGATACGCTTATCACAATGCCTTTCTGGTCTGTGCTGAAGCAGGGCATTCTGGCAGCCAAGTGGCTTGACCTTTATTAGTGAGCCTGGTTACCCCCTCTCGGAACCACAGACTTAGAAATCGCCAGCTCATATACAGTGCATAAAATATATTTATATATATACCCTTATACACCATTTTAATAAAAAATATCACAAAATTCTTCTAAGTCCCTCGGGAAGAGTGAAAGACGCGCACGTTCATTTTCAGAGCTCCTAGACCTTCCTATAAGAAGTTAGCCAAAAAGTAGCTTCGAAAAACGCTTAGGTTAAGTTTCAGAGTTGCTTCTAATGTACCAAAGCTGGACTTAGACATAATTTCACTCTCACAACATTATGGCTGGTTGGAGACAGTCCGAACCACAAGTACCGGGTCCATGGTTCTGGCCGTATACTGGGGGAACGGGGACGACTCCCATTAACCCCTGACTATACCGGGGATACGCTTATCACAATGCCTTTCTGGTCTGTGCTGAAGCAGGGCATTCTGGCAGCCAAGTGGCTTGACCTTTATTAGTGAGCCTGGTTACCCCCTCTCGGAACCACAGACTTAGAAATCGCCAGCTCATATACAGTGCATAAAATATATTTATATATATACCCTTATACACCATTTAATAAAAAATATCACAAAATTCTTCTAAGTCCCTCGGGAAGAGTGAAAGACGCGCACGTTCATTTTCAGAGCTCCTAGACCTTCCTATAAGAAGTTAGCCAAAAAGTAGCTTCGAAAAACGCTTAGGTTAAGTTTCAGAGTTGCTTCTAATGTACCAAAGCTGGACTTAGACATAATTTCACTCTCACAACATTATGGCTGGTTGGAGACAGTCCGAACCACAAGTACCGGGTCCATGGTTCTGGCCGTATACTGGGGGGACGGGGACGACTCCCATTAACCCCTGACTATACCGGGGATACGCTTATCACAATGCCTTTCTGGTCTGTGCTGAAGCAGGGCATTCTGGCAGCCAAGTGGCTTGACCTTTATTAGTGAGCCTGGTTACCCCCTCTCGGAACCACAGACTTAGAAATCGCCAGCTCATATACAGTGCATAAAATATATTTATATATATACCCTTATACACCATTTAATAAAAAATATCACAAAATTCTTCTAAGTCCCTCGGGAAGAGTGAAAGACGCGCACGTTCATTTTCAGAGCTCCTAGACCTTCCTATAAGAAGTTAGCCAAAAAGTAGCTTCGAAAAACGCTTAGGTTAAGTTTCAGAGTTGCTTCTAATGTACCAAAGCTGGACTTAGACATAATTTCACTCTCACAACATTATGGCTGGTTGGAGACAGTCCGAACCACAAGTACCGGGTCCATGGTTCTGGCCGTATACTGGGGGGACGGGGACGACTCCCATTAACCCCTGACTATACCGGGGATACGCTTATCACAATGCCTTTCTGGTCTGTGCTGAAGCAGGGCATTCTGGCAGCCAAGTGGCTTGACCTTTATTAGTGAGCCTGGTTACCCCCTCTCGGAACCACAGACTTAGAAATCGCCAGCTCATATACAGTGCATAAAATATATTTATATATATATACCCTTATACACCATTTAATAAAAAATATCCCAAAATTCTTCTAAGTCCCTCGGGAAGAGTGAAAGACGCGCACGTTCATTTTCAGAGCTCCTAGACCTTCCTATAAGAAGTTAGCCAAAAAGTAGCTTCGAAAAACGCTTAGGTTAAGTTTCAGAGTTGCTTCTAATGTACCAAAGCTGGACTTAGACATAATTTCACTCTCACAACATTATGGCTTGTTGGAGACAGTCCGAACCACAAGTACCGGGTCCATGGTTCTGGCCGTATACTGGGGGGGACGGGGACGACTCCCATTAACCCCTGACTATACCGGGGATACGCTAATCACAATGCCTTTCTGGTCTGTGCTGAAGCACGGCATTCTGGCAGCCAAGTGGCTTGACCTTTATTAGTGAGCCTGGTTACCCCCTCTCGGAACCACAGACTTAGAAATCGCCAGCTCATATACAGTGCATAAAATATATTTATATATATACCCTTATACACCATTTAATAAAAAATATCACAAAATTCTTCTGTCACTCGGGAAGAGTGAAAGACGCGCACGTTCATTTTCAGAGCTCCTAGACCTTCCTATAAGAAGTTAGCCAAAAAGTCGTTTCGAAAAACGCTTAGGTTAAGTTTCAGAGTTGCTTCTAATGTACCAAAGCTGGACTTAGACATAATTTCACTCTCACAACATTATGGCTGGTTGGAGACAGTCCGAACCACAAGTACCGGGTCCATGGTTCTGGCCGTATACTGGGGGGACGGGGACGACTCCCATTAACCCCTGACTATACCGGGGATACGCTTATCACAATGCCTTTCTGGTCTGTGCTGAAGCAGGGCATTCTGGCAGCCAAGTGGCTTGACCTTTATTAGTGAGCCTGGTTACCCCCTCTCGGAACCACAGACTTAGAAATCGCCAGCTCATATACAGTGCATAAAATATATTTATATATATACCCTTATACACCATTTAATAAAAAATATCACAAAATTCTTCTGTCACTCGGGAAGAGTGAAAGACGCGCACGTTCATTTTCAGAGCTCCTAGACCTTCCTATAAGAAGTTAGCCAAAAAGTCGTTTCGAAAAACGCTTAGGTTAAGTTTCAGAGTTGCTTCTAATGTACCAAAGCTGGACTTAGACATAATTTCACTCTCACAACATTATGGCTGGTTGGAGACAGTCCGAACCACAAGTACCGGGTCCATGGTTCTGGCCGTATACTGGGGGGACGGGGACGACTCCCATTAACCCCTGACTATACCGGGGATACGCTTATCACAATGCCTTTCTGGTCTGTGCTGAAGCAGGGCATTCTGGCAGCCAAGTGGCTTGACCTTTATTAGTGAGCCTGGTTACCCCCTCTCGGAACCACAGACTTAGAAATCGCCAGCTCATATACAGTGCATAAAATATATTTATATATATACCCTTATACACCATTTTAATAAAAAATATCACAAAATTCTTCTAAGTCCCTCGGGAAGAGTGAAAGACGCGCACGTTCATTTTCAGAGCTCCTAGACCTTCCTATAAGAAGTTAGCCAAAAAGTAGCTTCGAAAAACGCTTAGGTTAAGTTTCAGAGTTGCTTCTAATGTACCAAAGCTGGACTTAGACATAATTTCACTCTCACAACATTATAGCTGGTTGGAGAGAGTCCGAACCACAAGTACCGGGTCCATGGTTCTGGCCGTATACTGGGGGGACGGGGACGACTCCCATTAACCCCTGACTATACCGGGGATACGCTTATCACAATGCCTTTCTGGTCTGTGCTGAAGCAGGGCATTCTGGCAGCCAAGTGGCTTGACCTTTATTAGTGAGCCTGGTTACCCCCTCTCGGAACCACAGACTTAGAAATCGCCAGCTCATATACAGTGCATAAAATATATTTATATATATACCCTTATACACCATTTTAATAAAAAATATCACAAAATTCTTCTAAGTCCCTCGGGAAGAGTGAAAGACGCGCACGTTCATTTTCAGAGCTCCTAGACCTTCCTATAAGAAGTTAGCCAAAAAGTAGCTTCGAAAAACGCTTAGGTTAAGTTTCAGAGTTGCTTCTAATGTACCAAAGCTGGACTTAGACATAATTTCACTCTCACAACATTATGGCTGGTTGGAGACAGTCCGAACCACAAGTACCGGGTCCATGGTTCTGGCCGTATACTGGGGGGACGGGGACGACTCCCATTAACCCCTGACTATACCGGGGATACGCTTATCACAATGCCTTTCTGGTCTGTGCTGAAGCAGGGCATTCTGGCAGCCAAGTGGCTTGACCTTTATTAGTGAGCCTGGTTACCCCCTCTCGGAACCACAGACTTAGAAATCGCCAGCTCATATACAGTGCATAAAATATATTTATATATATATACCCTTATACACCATTTAATAAAAAATATCCCAAAATTCTTCTAAGTCCCTCGGGAAGAGTGAAAGACGCGCACGTTCATTTTCAGAGCTCCTAGACCTTCCTATAAGAAGTTAGCCAAAAAGTAGCTTCGAAAAACGCTTAGGTTAAGTTTCAGAGTTGCTTCTAATGTACCAAAGCTGGACTTAGACATAATTTCACTCTCACAACATTATGGCTTGTTGGAGACAGTCCGAACCACAAGTACCGGGTCCATGGTTCTGGCCGTATACTGGGGGGGACGGGGACGACTCCCATTAACCCCTGACTATACCGGGGATACGCTAATCACAATGCCTTTCTGGTCTGTGCTGAAGCACGGCATTCTGGCAGCCAAGTGGCTTGACCTTTATTAGTGAGCCTGGTTACCCCCTCTCGGAACCACAGACTTAGAAATCGCCAGCTCATATACAGTGCATAAAATATATTTATATATATACCCTTATACACCATTTTAATAAAAAATATCACAAAATTCTTCTAAGTCCCTCGGGAAGAGTGAAAGACGCGCACGTTCATTTTCAGAGCTCCTAGACCTTCCTATAAGAAGTTAGCCAAAAAGTAGCTTCGAAAAACGCTTAGGTTAAGTTTCAGAGTTGCTTCTAATGTACCAAAGCTGGACTTAGACATAATTTCACTCTCACAACATTATAGCTGGTTGGAGAGAGTCCGAACCACAAGTACCGGGTCCATGGTTCTGGCCGTATACTGGGGGGACGGGGACGACTCCCATTAACCCCTGACTATACCGGGGATACGCTTATCACAATGCCTTTCTGGTCTGTGCTGAAGCAGGGCATTCTGGCAGCCAAGTGGCTTGACCTTTATTAGTGAGCCTGGTTACCCCCTCTCGGAACCACAGACTTAGAAATCGCCAGCTCATATACAGTGCATAAAATATATTTATATATATACCCTTATACACCATTTTAATAAAAAATATCACAAAATTCTTCTAAGTCCCTCGGGAAGAGTGAAAGACGCGCACGTTCATTTTCAGAGCTCCTAGACCTTCCTATAAGAAGTTAGCCAAAAAGTAGCTTCGAAAAACGCTTAGGTTAAGTTTCAGAGTTGCTTCTAATGTACCAAAGCTGGACTTAGACATAATTTCACTCTCACAACATTATGGCTGGTTGGAGACAGTCCGAACCACAAGTACCGGGTCCATGGTTCTGGCCGTATACTGGGGGAACGGGGACGACTCCCATTAACCCCTGACTATACCGGGGATACGCTTATCACAATGCCTTTCTGGTCTGTGCTGAAGCAGGGCATTCTGGCAGCCAAGTGGCTTGACCTTTATTAGTGAGCCTGGTTACCCCCTCTCGGAACCACAGACTTAGAAATCGCCAGCTCATATACAGTGCATAAAATATATTTATATATATACCCTTATACACCATTTAATAAAAAATATCACAAAATTCTTCTAAGTCCCTCGGGAAGAGTGAAAGACGCGCACGTTCATTTTCAGAGCTCCTAGACCTTCCTATAAGAAGTTAGCCAAAAAGTAGCTTCGAAAAACGCTTAGGTTAAGTTTCAGAGTTGCTTCTAATGTACCAAAGCTGGACTTAGACATAATTTCACTCTCACAACATTATGGCTGGTTGGAGACAGTCCGAACCACAAGTACCGGGTCCATGGTTCTGGCCGTATACTGGGGGGACGGGGACGACTCCCATTAACCCCTGACTATACCGGGGATACGCTTATCACAATGCCTTTCTGGTCTGTGCTGAAGCAGGGCATTCTGGCAGCCAAGTGGCTTGACCTTTATTAGTGAGCCTGGTTACCCCCTCTCGGAACCACAGACTTATAAATCGCCAGCTCATATACAGTGCATAAAATATATTTATATATATATACCCTTATACACCATTTAATAAAAAATATCCCAAAATTCTTCTAAGTCCCTCGGGAAGAGTGAAAGACGCGCACGTTCATTTTCAGAGCTCCTAGACCTTCCTATAAGAAGTTAGCCAAAAAGTAGCTTCGAAAAACGCTTAGGTTAAGTTTCAGAGTTGCTTCTAATGTACCAAAGCTGGACTTAGACATAATTTCACTCTCACAACATTATGGCTTGTTGGAGACAGTCCGAACCACAAGTACCGGGTCCATGGTTCTGGCCGTATACTGGGGGGGACGGGGACGACTCCCATTAACCCCTGACTATACCGGGGATACGCTAATCACAATGCCTTTCTGGTCTGTGCTGAAGCACGGCATTCTGGCAGCCAAGTGGCTTGACCTTTATTAGTGAGCCTGGTTACCCCCTCTCGGAACCACAGACTTAGAAATCGCCAGCTCATATACAGTGCATAAAATATATTTATATATATATACCCTTATACACCATTTAATAAAAAATATCACAAAATTCTTCTAAGTCACTCGGGAAGAGTGAAAGACGCGCACGTTCATTTTCAGAGCTCCTAGACCTTCCTATAAGAAGTTAGCCAAAAAGTAGTTTCGAAAAACGCTTAGGTTAAGTTTCAGAGTTGCTTCTAATGTACCAAAGCTGGACTTAGACATAATTTCACTCTCACAACATTATGGCTGGTTGGAGACAGTCCGAACCACAAGTACCGGGTCCATGGTTCTGGCCGTATACTGGGGGGACGGGGACGACTCCCATTAACCCCTGACTATACCGGGGATACGCTAATCACAATGCCTTTCTGGTCTGTGCTGAAGCACGGCATTCTGGCAGCCAAGTGGCTTGACCTTTATTAGTGAGCCTGGTTACCCCCTCTCGGAACCACAGACTTAGAAATCGCCAGCTCATATACAGTGCATAAAATATATTTATATATATATACCCTTATACACCATTTAATAAAAAATATCACAAAATTCTTCTAAGTCACTCGGGAAGAGTGAAAGACGCGCACGTTCATTTTCAGAGCTCCTAGACCTTCCTATAAGAAGTTAGCCAAAAAGTAGTTTCGAAAAACGCTTAGGTTAAGTTTCAGAGTTGCTTCTAATGTACCAAAGCTGGACTTAGACATAATTTCACTCTCACAACATTATGGCTGGTTGGAGACAGTCCGAACCACAAGTACCGGGTCCATGGTTCTGGCCGTATACTGGGGGGACGGGGACGACTCCCATTAACCCCTGACTATACCGGGGATACGCTTATCACAATGCCTTTCTGGTCTGTGCTGAAGCAGGGCATTCTGGCAGCCAAGTGGCTTGACCTTTATTAGTGAGCCTGGTTACCCCCTCTCGGAACCACAGACTTAGAAATCGCCAGCTCATATACAGTGCATAAAATATATTTATATATATACCCTTATACACCATTTTAATAAAAAATATCACAAAATTCTTCTAAGTCCCTCGGGAAGAGTGAAAGACGCGCACGTTCATTTTCAGAGCTCCTAGACCTTCCTATAAGAAGTTAGCCAAAAAGTAGCTTCGAAAAACGCTTAGGTTAAGTTTCAGAGTTGCTTCTAATGTACCAAAGCTGGACTTAGACATAATTTCACTCTCACAACATTAAAGCTGGTTGGAGAGAGTCCGAACCACAAGTACCGGGTCCATGGTTCTGGCCGTATACTGGGGGGACGGGGACGACTCCCATTAACCCCTGACTATACCGGGGATACGCTTATCACAATGCCTTTCTGGTCTGTGCTGAAGCAGGGCATTCTGGCAGCCAAGTGGCTTGACCTTTATTAGTGAGCCTGGTTACCCCCTCTCGGAACCACAGACTTAGAAATCGCCAGCTCATATACAGTGCATAAAATATATTTATATATATACCCTTATACACCATTTTAATAAAAAATATCACAAAATTCTTCTAAGTCCCTCGGGAAGAGTGAAAGACGCGCACGTTCATTTTCAGAGCTCCTAGACCTTCCTATAAGAAGTTATCCAAAAAGTAGCTTCGAAAAACGCTTAGGTTAAGTTTCAGAGTTGCTTCTAATGTACCAAAGCTGGACTTAGACATAATTTCACTCTCACAACATTATGGCTGGTTGGAGACAGTCCGAACCACAAGTACCGGGTCCATGGTTCTGGCCGTATACTGGGGGAACGGGGACGACTCCCATTAACCCCTGACTATACCGGGGATACGCTTATCACAATGCCTTTCTGGTCTGTGCTGAAGCAGGGCATTCTGGCAGCCAAGTGGCTTGACCTTTATTAGTGAGCCTGGTTACCCCCTCTCGGAACCACAGACTTAGAAATCGCCAGCTCATATACAGTGCATAAAATATATTTATATATATACCCTTATACACCATTTAATAAAAAATATCACAAAATTCTTCTAAGTCCCTCGGGAAGAGTGAAAGACGCGCACGTTCATTTTCAGAGCTCCTAGACCTTCCTATAAGAAGTTAGCCAAAAAGTAGCTTCGAAAAACGCTTAGGTTAAGTTTCAGAGTTGCTTCTAATGTACCAAAGCTGGACTTAGACATAATTTCACTCTCACAACATTATGGCTGGTTGGAGAGAGTCCGAACCACAAGTACCGGGTCCATGGTTCTGGCCGTATACTGGGGGGACGGGGACGACTCCCATTAACCCCTGACTATACCGGGGATACGCTTATCACAATGCCTTTCTGGTCTGTGCTGAAGCAGGGCATTCTGGCAGCCAAGTGGCTTGACCTTTATTAGTGAGCCTGGTTACCCCCTCTCGGAACCACAGACTTAGAAATCGCCAGCTCATATACAGTGCATAAAATATATTTATATATATACCCTTATACACCATTTAATAAAAAATATCACAAAATTCTTCTAAGTCCCTCGGGAAGAGTGAAAGACGCGCACGTTCATTTTCAGAGCTCCTAGACCTTCCTATAAGAAGTTAGCCAAAAAGTAGCTTCGAAAAACGCTTAGGTTAAGTTTCAGAGTTGCTTCTAATGTACCAAAGCTGGACTTAGACATAATTTCACTCTCACAACATTATGGCTGGTTGGAGAGAGTCCGAACCACAAGTACAGGGTCCATGGTTCTGGCCGTATACTGGGGGGACGGGGACGACTCCCATTAACCCCTGACTATACCGGGGATACGCTTATCACAATGCCTTTCTGGTCTGTGCTGAAGCAGGGCATTCTGGCAGCCAAGTGGCTTGACCTTTATTAGTGAGCCTGGTTACCCCCTCTCGGAACCACAGACTTAGAAATCGCCAGCTCATATACAGTGCATAAAATATATTTATATATATACCCTTATACACCATTTAATAAAAAATATCACAAAATTCTTCTAAGTCCCTCGGGAAGAGTGAAAGACGCGCACGTTCATTTTCAGAGCTCCTAGACCTTCCTATAAGAAGTTAGCCAAAAAGTAGCTTCGAAAAACGCTTAGGTTAAGTTTCAGAGTTGCTTCTAATGTACCAAAGCTGGACTTAGACATAATTTCACTCTCACAACATTATGGCTGGTTGGAGACAGTCCGAACCACAAGTACCGGGTCCATGGTTCTGGCCGTATACTGGGGGGACGGGGACGACTCCCATTAACCCCTGACTATACCGGGGATACGCTTATCACAATGCCTTTCTGGTCTGTGCTGAAGCAGGGCATTCTGGCAGCCAAGTGGCTTGACCTTTATTAGTGAGCCTGGTTACCCCCTCTCGGAACCACAGACTTAGAAATCGCCAGCTCATATACAGTGCATAAAATATATTTATATATATATACCCTTATACACCATTTAATAAAAAATATCCCAAAATTCTTCTAAGTCCCTCGGGAAGAGTGAAAGACGCGCACGTTCATTTTCAGAGCTCCTAGACCTTCCTATAAGAAGTTAGCCAAAAAGTAGCTTCGAAAAACGCTTAGGTTAAGTTTCAGAGTTGCTTCTAATGTACCAAAGCTGGACTTAGACATAATTTCACTCTCACAACATTATGGCTTGTTGGAGACAGTCCGAACCACAAGTACCGGGTCCATGGTTCTGGCCGTATACTGGGGGACGGGGACGACTCCCATTAACCCCTGACTATACCGGGGATACGCTTATCACAATGCCTTTCTGGTCTGTGCTGAAGCAGGGCATTCTGGCAGCCAAGTGGCTTGACCTTTATTAGTGAGCCTGGTTACCCCCTCTCGGAACCACAGACTTAGAAATCGCCAGCTCATATACAGTGCATAAAATATATTTATATATATACCCTTATACACCATTTAATAAAAAATATCACAAAATTCTTCTAAGTCCCTCGGGAAGAGTGAAAGACGCGCACGTTCATTTTCAGAGCTCCTAGACCTTCCTATAAGAAGTTAGCCAAAAAGTAGCTTCGAAAAACGCTTAGGTTAAGTTTCAGAGTTGCTTCTAATGTACCAAAGCTGGACTTAGACATAATTTCACTCTCACAACATTATGGCTGGTTGGAGACAGTCCGAACCACAAGTACCGGGTCCATGGTTCTGGCCGTATACTGGGGGGACGGGGACGACTCCCATTAACCCCTGACTATACCGGGGATACGCTTATCACAATGCCTTTCTGGTCTGTGCTGAAGCAGGGCATTCTGGCAGCCAAGTGGCTTGACCTTTATTAGTGAGCCTGGTTACCCCCTCTCGGAACCACAGACTTAGAAATCGCCAGCTCATATACAGTGCATAAAATATATTTATATATATACCCTTATACACCATTTAATAAAAAATATCACAAAATTCTTCTAAGTCCCTCGGGAAGAGTGAAAGACGCGCACGTTCATTTTCAGAGCTCCTAGACCTTCCTATAAGAAGTTAGCCAAAAAGTAGCTTCGAAAAACGCTTAGGTTAAGTTTCAGAGTTGCTTCTAATGTACCAAAGCTGGACTTAGACATAATTTCACTCTCACAACATTATGGCTGGTTGGAGACAGTCCGAACCACAAGTACCGGGTCCATGGTTCTGGCCGTATACTGGGGGGACGGGGACGACTCCCATTAACCCCTGACTATACCGGGGATACGCTTATCACAATGCCTTTCTGGTCTGTGCTGAAGCAGGGCATTCTGGCAGCCAAGTGGCTTGACCTTTATTAGTGAGCCTGGTTACCCCCTCTCGGAACCACAGACTTAGAAATCGCCAGCTCATATACAGTGCATAAAATATATTTATATATATATACCCTTATACACCATTTAATAAAAAATATCCCAAAATTCTTCTAAGTCCCTCGGGAAGAGTGAAAGACGCGCACGTTCATTTTCAGAGCTCCTAGACCTTCCTATAAGAAGTTAGCCAAAAAGTAGCTTCGAAAAACGCTTAGGTTAAGTTTCAGAGTTGCTTCTAATGTACCAAAGCTGGACTTAGACATAATTTCACTCTCACAACATTATGGCTTGTTGGAGACAGTCCGAACCACAAGTACCGGGTCCATGGTTCTGGCCGTATACTGGGGGAACGGGGACGACTCCCATTAACCCCTGACTATACCGGGGATACGCTTATCACAATGCCTTTCTGGTCTGTGCTGAAGCAGGGCATTCTGGCAGCCAAGTGGCTTGACCTTTATTAGTGAGCCTGGTTACCCCCTCTCGGAACCACAGACTTAGAAATCGCCAGCTCATATACAGTGCATAAAATATATTTATATATATACCCTTATACACCATTTAATAAAAAATATCACAAAATTCTTCTAAGTCCCTCGGGAAGAGTGAAAGACGCGCACGTTCATTTTCAGAGCTCCTAGACCTTCCTATAAGAAGTTAGCCAAAAAGTAGCTTCGAAAAACGCTTAGGTTAAGTTTCAGAGTTGCTTCTAATGTACCAAAGCTGGACTTAGACATAATTTCACTCTCACAACATTATGGCTGGTTGGAGACAGTCCGAACCACAAGTACCGGGTCCATGGTTCTGGCCGTATACTGGGGGGACGGGGACGACTCCCATTAACCCCTGACTATACCGGGGATACGCTTATCACAATGCCTTTCTGGTCTGTGCTGAAGCAGGGCATTCTGGCAGCCAAGTGGCTTGACCTTTATTAGTGAGCCTGGTTACCCCCTCTCGGAACCACAGACTTAGAAATCGCCAGCTCATATACAGTGCATAAAATATATTTATATATATACCCTTATACACCATTTAATAAAAAATATCACAAAATTCTTCTAAGTCCCTCGGGAAGAGTGAAAGACGCGCACGTTCATTTTCAGAGCTCCTAGACCTTCCTATAAGAAGTTAGCCAAAAAGTAGCTTCGAAAAACGCTTAGGTTAAGTTTCAGAGTTGCTTCTAATGTACCAAAGCTGGACTTAGACATAATTTCACTCTCACAACATTATGGCTGGTTGGAGAGAGTCCGAACCACAAGTACAGGGTCCATGGTTCTGGCCGTATACTGGGGGGACGGGGACGACTCCCATTAACCCCTGACTATACCGGGGATACGCTTATCACAATGCCTTTCTGGTCTGTGCTGAAGCAGGGCATTCTGGCAGCCAAGTGGCTTGACCTTTATTAGTGAGCCTGGTTACCCCCTCTCGGAACCACAGACTTAGAAATCGCCAGCTCATATACAGTGCATAAAATATATTTATATATATATACCCTTATACACCATTTAATAAAAAATATCACAAAATTCTTCTAAGTCCCTCGGGAAGAGTGAAAGACGCGCACGTTCATTTTCAGAGCTCCTAGACCTTCCTATAAGAAGTTAGCCAAAAAGTAGCTTCGAAAAACGCTTAGGTTAAGTTTCAGAGTTGCTTCTAATGTACCAAAGCTGGACTTAGACATAATTTCACTCTCACAACATTATGGCTGGTTGGAGACAGTCCGAACCACAAGTACCGGGTCCATGGTTCTGGCCGTATACTGGGGGGACGGGGACGACTCCCATTAACCCCTGACTATACCGGGGATACGCTTATCACAATGCCTTTCTGGTCTGTGCTGAAGCAGGGCATTCTGGCAGCCAAGTGGCTTGACCTTTATTAGTGAGCCTGGTTACCCCCTCTCGGAACCACAGACTTAGAAATCGCCAGCTCATATACAGTGCATAAAATATATTTATATATATATACCCTTATACACCATTTAATAAAAAATATCCCAAAATTCTTCTAAGTCCCTCGGGAAGAGTGAAAGACGCGCACGTTCATTTTCAGAGCTCCTAGACCTTCCTATAAGAAGTTAGCCAAAAAGTAGCTTCGAAAAACGCTTAGGTTAAGTTTCAGAGTTGCTTCTAATGTACCAAAGCTGGACTTAGACATAATTTCACTCTCACAACATTATGGCTTGTTGGAGACAGTCCGAACCACAAGTACCGGGTCCATGGTTCTGGCCGTATACTGGGGGGGACGGGGACGACTCCCATTAACCCCTGACTATACCGGGGATACGCTAATCACAATGCCTTTCTGGTCTGTGCTGAAGCACGGCATTCTGGCAGCCAAGTGGCTTGACCTTTATTAGTGAGCCTGGTTACCCCCTCTCGGAACCACAGACTTAGAAATCGCCAGCTCATATACAGTGCATAAAATATATTTATATATATACCCTTATACACCATTTAATAAAAAATATCACAAAATTCTTCTAAGTCACTCGGGAAGAGTGAAAGACGCGCACGTTCATTTTCAGAGCTCCTAGACCTTCCTATAAGAAGTTAGCCAAAAAGTAGCTTCGAAAAACGCTTAGGTTAAGTTTCAGAGTTGCTTCTAATGTACCAAAGCTGGACTTAGACATAATTTCACTCTCACAACATTATGGCTGGTTGGAGAGAGTCCGAACCACAAGTACAGGGTCCATGGTTCTGGCCGTATACTGGGGGGACGGGGACGACTCCCATTAACCCCTGACTATACCGGGGATACGCTTATCACAATGCCTTTCTGGTCTGTGCTGAAGCAGGGCATTCTGGCAGCCAAGTGGCTTGACCTTTATTAGTGAGCCTGGTTACCCCCTCTCGGAACCACAGACTTAGAAATCGCCAGCTCATATACAGTGCATAAAATATATTTATATATATATACCCTTATACACCATTTAATAAAAAATATCACAAAATTCTTCTAAGTCCCTCGGGAAGAGTGAAAGACGCGCACGTTCATTTTCAGAGCTCCTAGACCTTCCTATAAGAAGTTAGCCAAAAAGTAGCTTCGAAAAACGCTTAGGTTAAGTTTCAGAGTTGCTTCTAATGTACCAAAGCTGGACTTAGACATAATTTCACTCTCACAACATTATGGCTGGTTGGAGACAGTCCGAACCACAAGTACCGGGTCCATGGTTCTGGCCGTATACTGGGGGGACGGGGACGACTCCCATTAACCCCTGACTATACCGGGGATACGCTTATCACAATGCCTTTCTGGTCTGTGCTGAAGCAGGGCATTCTGGCAGCCAAGTGGCTTGACCTTTATTAGTGAGCCTGGTTACCCCCTCTCGGAACCACAGACTTAGAAATCGCCAGCTCATATACAGTGCATAAAATATATTTATATATATATACCCTTATACACCATTTAATAAAAAATATCCCAAAATTCTTCTAAGTCCCTCGGGAAGAGTGAAAGACGCGCACGTTCATTTTCAGAGCTCCTAGACCTTCCTATAAGAAGTTAGCCAAAAAGTAGCTTCGAAAAACGCTTAGGTTAAGTTTCAGAGTTGCTTCTAATGTACCAAAGCTGGACTTAGACATAATTTCACTCTCACAACATTATGGCTTGTTGGAGACAGTCCGAACCACAAGTACCGGGTCCATGGTTCTGGCCGTATACTGGGGGGGACGGGGACGACTCCCATTAACCCCTGACTATACCGGGGATACGCTAATCACAATGCCTTTCTGGTCTGTGCTGAAGCACGGCATTCTGGCAGCCAAGTGGCTTGACCTTTATTAGTGAGCCTGGTTACCCCCTCTCGGAACCACAGACTTAGAAATCGCCAGCTCATATACAGTGCATAAAATATATTTATATATATACCCTTATACACCATTTAATAAAAAATATCACAAAATTCTTCTAAGTCACTCGGGAAGAGTGAAAGACGCGCACGTTCATTTTCAGAGCTCCTAGACCTTCCTATAAGAAGTTAGCCAAAAAGTCGTTTCGAAAAACGCTTAGGTTAAGTTTCAGAGTTGCTTCTAATGTACCAAAGCTGGACTTAGACATAATTTCACTCTCACAACATTATGGCTGGTTGGAGACAGTCCGAACCACAAGTACCGGGTCCATGGTTCTGGCCGTATACTGGGGGGACGGGGACGACTCCCATTAACCCCTGACTATACCGGGGATACGCTTATCACAATGCCTTTCTGGTCTGTGCTGAAGCAGGGCATTCTGGCAGCCAAGTGGCTTGACCTTTATTAGTGAGCCTGGTTACCCCCTCTCGGAACCACAGACTTAGAAATCGCCAGCTCATATACAGTGCATAAAATATATTTATATATATATACCCTTATACACCATTTAATAAAAAATATCCCAAAATTCTTCTAAGTCCCTCGGGAAGAGTGAAAGACGCGCACGTTCATTTTCAGAGCTCCTAGACCTTCCTATAAGAAGTTAGCCAAAAAGTAGCTTCGAAAAACGCTTAGGTTAAGTTTCAGAGTTGCTTCTAATGTACCAAAGCTGGACTTAGACATAATTTCACTCTCACAACATTATGGCTTGTTGGAGACAGTCCGAACCACAAGTACCGGGTCCATGGTTCTGGCCGTATACTGGGGGGGACGGGGGGGACTCCCATTAACCCCTGACTATACCGGGGATACGCTAATCACAATGCCTTTCTGGTCTGTGCTGAAGCACGGCATTCTGGCAGCCAAGTGGCTTGACCTTTATTAGTGAGCCTGGTTACCCCCTCTCGGAACCACAGACTTAGAAATCGCCAGCTCATATACAGTGCATAAAATATATTTATATATATACCCTTATACACCATTTAATAAAAAATATCCCAAAATTCTTCTAAGTCACTCGGGAAGAGTGAAAGACGCGCACGTTCATTTTCAGAGCTCCTAGACCTTCCTATAAGAAGTTAGCCAAAAAGTAGTTTCGAAAAACGCTTAGGTTAAGTTTCAGAGTTGCTTCTAATGTACCAAAGCTGGACTTAGACATAATTTCACTCTCACAACATTATGGCTGGTTGGAGACAGTCCGAACCACAAGTACCGGGTCCATGGTTCTGGCCGTATACTGGGGGGACGGGGACGACTCCCATTAACCCCTGACTATACCGGGGATACGCTTATCACAATGCCTTTCTGGTCTGTGCTGAAGCAGGGCATTCTGGCAGCCAAGTGGCTTGACCTTTATTAGTGAGCCTGGTTACCCCCTCTCGGAACCACAGACTTAGAAATCGCCAGCTCATATACAGTGCATAAAATATATTTATATATATACCCTTATACACCATTTTAATAAAAAATATCACAAAATTCTTCTAAGTCCCTCGGGAAGAGTGAAAGACGCGCACGTTCATTTTCAGAGCTCCTAGACCTTCCTATAAGAAGTTAGCCAAAAAGTAGCTTCGAAAAACGCTTAGGTTAAGTTTCAGAGTTGCTTCTAATGTACCAAAGCTGGACTTAGACATAATTTCACTCTCACAACATTATGGCTTGTTGGAGACAGTCCGAACCACAAGTACCGGGTCCATGGTTCTGGCCGTATACTGGGGGGGACGGGGACGACTCCCATTAACCCCTGACTATACCGGGGATACGCTAATCACAATGCCTTTCTGGTCTGTGCTGAAGCACGGCATTCTGGCAGCCAAGTGGCTTGACCTTTATTAGTGAGCCTGGTTACCCCCTCTCGGAACCACAGACTTAGAAATCGCCAGCTCATATACAGTGCATAAAATATATTTATATATATACCCTTATACACCATTTAATAAAAAATATCACAAAATTCTTCTGTCACTCGGGAAGAGTGAAAGACGCGCACGTTCATTTTCAGAGCTCCTAGACCTTCCTATAAGAAGTTAGCCAAAAAGTAGCTTCGAAAAACGCTTAGGTTAAGTTTCAGAGTTGCTTCTAATGTACCAAAGCTGGACTTAGACATAATTTCACTCTCACAACATTATGGCTGGTTGGAGACAGTCCGAACCACAAGTACCGGGTCCATGGTTCTGGCCGTATACTGGGGGGACGGGGACGACTCCCATTAACCCCTGACTATACCGGGGATACGCTTATCACAATGCCTTTCTGGTCTGTGCTGAAGCAGGGCATTCTGGCAGCCAAGTGGCTTGACCTTTATTAGTGAGCCTGGTTACCCCCTCTCGGAACCACAGACTTAGAAATCGCCAGCTCATATACAGTGCATAAAATATATTTATATATATACCCTTATACACCATTTTAATAAAAAATATCACAAAATTCTTCTAAGTCCCTCGGGAAGAGTGAAAGACGCGCACGTTCATTTTCAGAGCTCCTAGACCTTCCTATAAGAAGTTAGCCAAAAAGTAGCTTCGAAAAACGCTTAGGTTAAGTTTCAGAGTTGCTTCTAATGTACCAAAGCTGGACTTAGACATAATTTCACTCTCACAACATTATGGCTTGTTGGAGACAGTCCGAACCACAAGTACCGGGTCCATGGTTCTGGCCGTATACTGGGGGGGACGGGGACGACTCCCATTAACCCCTGACTATACCGGGGATACGCTAATCACAATGCCTTTCTGGTCTGTGCTGAAGCACGGCATTCTGGCAGCCAAGTGGCTTGACCTTTATTAGTGAGCCTGGTTACCCCCTCTCGGAACCACAGACTTAGAAATGGCTTGTTGGAGACAGTCCGAACCACAAGTACCGGGTCCATGGTTCTGGCCGTATACTGGGGGGGACGGGGACGACTCCCATTAACCCCTGACTATACCGGGGATACGCTAATCACAATGCCTTTCTGGTCTGTGCTGAAGCACGGCATTCTGGCAGCCAAGTGGCTTGACCTTTATTAGTGAGCCTGGTTACCCCCTCTCGGAACCACAGACTTAGAAATCGCCAGCTCATATACAGTGCATAAAATATATTTATATATATACCCTTATACACCATTTAATAAAAAATATCACAAAATTCTTCTGTCACTCGGGAAGAGTGAAAGACGCGCACGTTCATTTTCAGAGCTCCTAGACCTTCCTATAAGAAGTTAGCCAAAAAGTAGCTTCGAAAAACGCTTAGGTTAAGTTTCAGAGTTGCTTCTAATGTACCAAAGCTGGACTTAGACATAATTTCACTCTCACAACATTATGGCTGGTTGGAGACAGTCCGAACCACAAGTACCGGGTCCATGGTTCTGGCCGTATACTGGGGGGACGGGGACGACTCCCATTAACCCCTGACTATACCGGGGATACGCTTATCACAATGCCTTTCTGGTCTGTGCTGAAGCAGGGCATTCTGGCAGCCAAGTGGCTTGACCTTTATTAGTGAGCCTGGTTACCCCTCTCGGAACCACAGACTTAGAAATCGCCAGCTCATATACAGTGCATAAAATATATTTATATATATATACCCTTATACACCATTTAATAAAAAATATCCCAAAATTCTTCTAAGTCCCTCGGGAAGAGTGAAAGACGCGCACGTTCATTTTCAGAGCTCCTAGACCTTCCTATAAGAAGTTAGCCAAAAAGTAGCTTCGAAAAACGCTTAGGTTAAGTTTCAGAGTTGCTTCTAATGTACCAAAGCTGGACTTAGACATAATTTCACTCTCACAACATTATGGCTTGTTGGAGACAGTCCGAACCACAAGTACCGGGTCCATGGTTCTGGCCGTATACTGGGGGGGACGGGGGGGACTCCCATTAACCCCTGACTATACCGGGGATACGCTAATCACAATGCCTTTCTGGTCTGTGCTGAAGCACGGCATTCTGGCAGCCAAGTGGCTTGACCTTTATTAGTGAGCCTGGTTACCCCCTCTCGGAACCACAGACTTAGAAATCGCCAGCTCATATACAGTGCATAAAATATATTTATATATATACCCTTATACACCATTTAATAAAAAATATCACAAAATTCTTCTAAGTCACTCGGGAAGAGTGAAAGACGCGCACGTTCATTTTCAGAGCTCCTAGACCTTCCTATAAGAAGTTAGCCAAAAAGTAGTTTCGAAAAACGCTTAGGTTAAGTTTCAGAGTTGCTTCTAATGTACCAAAGCTGGACTTAGACATAATTTCACTCTCACAACATTATGGCTGGTTGGAGACAGTCCGAACCACAAGTACCGGGTCCATGGTTCTGGCCGTATACTGGGGGGACGGGGACGACTCCCATTAACCCCTGACTATACCGGGGATACGCTTATCACAATGCCTTTCTGGTCTGTGCTGAAGCAGGGCATTCTGGCAGCCAAGTGGCTTGACCTTTATTAGTGAGCCTGGTTACCCCCTCTCGGAACCACAGACTTAGAAATCGCCAGCTCATATACAGTGCATAAAATATATTTATATATATACCCTTATACACCATTTTAATAAAAAATATCACAAAATTCTTCTAAGTCCCTCGGGAAGAGTGAAAGACGCGCACGTTCATTTTCAGAGCTCCTAGACCTTCCTATAAGAAGTTAGCCAAAAAGTAGCTTCGAAAAACGCTTAGGTTAAGTTTCAGAGTTGCTTCTAATGTACCAAAGCTGGACTTAGACATAATTTCACTCTCACAACATTATGGCTTGTTGGAGACAGTCCGAACCACAAGTACCGGGTCCATGGTTCTGGCCGTATACTGGGGGGGACGGGGACGACTCCCATTAACCCCTGACTATACCGGGGATACGCTAATCACAATGCCTTTCTGGTCTGTGCTGAAGCACGGCATTCTGGCAGCCAAGTGGCTTGACCTTTATTAGTGAGCCTGGTTACCCCCTCTCGGAACCACAGACTTAGAAATCGCCAGCTCATATACAGTGCATAAAATATATTTATATATATACCCTTATACACCATTTAATAAAAAATATCACAAAATTCTTCTGTCACTCGGGAAGAGTGAAAGACGCGCACGTTCATTTTCAGAGCTCCTAGACCTTCCTATAAGAAGTTAGCCAAAAAGTAGCTTCGAAAAACGCTTAGGTTAAGTTTCAGAGTTGCTTCTAATGTACCAAAGCTGGACTTAGACATAATTTCACTCTCACAACATTATGGCTGGTTGGAGACAGTCCGAACCACAAGTACCGGGTCCATGGTTCTGGCCGTATACGGGGGGGACGGGGACGACTCCCATTAACCCCTGACTATACCTGGGATACGCTTATCACAATGCCTTTCTGGTCTGTGCTGAAGCAGGGCATTCTGGCAGCCAAGTGGCTTGACCTTTATTAGTGAGCCTGGTTACCCCCTCTCGGAACCACAGACTTAGAAATCGCCAGCTCATATACAGTGCATAAAATATATTTATATATATATACCCTTATACACCATTTAATAAAAAATATCCCAAAATTCTTCTAAGTCCCTCGGGAAGAGTGAAAGACGCGCACGTTCATTTTCAGAGCTCCTAGACCTTCCTATAAGAAGTTAGCCAAAAAGTAGCTTCGAAAAACGCTTAGGTTAAGTTTCAGAGTTGCTTCTAATGTACCAAAGCTGGACTTAGACATAATTTCACTCTCACAACATTATGGCTTGTTGGAGACAGTCCGAACCACAAGTACCGGGTCCATGGTTGTGGCCGTATACTGGGGGGGACGGGGACGACTCCCATTAACCCCTGACTATACCGGGGATACGCTAATCACAATGCCTTTCTGGTCTGTGCTGAAGCACGGCATTCTGGCAGCCAAGTGGCTTGACCTTTATTAGTGAGCCTGGTTACCCCCTCTCGGAACCACAGACTTAGAAATCGCCAGCTCATATACAGTGCATAAAATATATTTATATATATACCCTTATACACCATTTAATAAAAAATATCACAAAATTCTTCTAAGTCACTCGGGAAGAGTGAAAGACGCGCACGTTCATTTTCAGAGCTCCTAGACCTTCCTATAAGAAGTTAGCCAAAAAGTAGTTTCGAAAAACGCTTAGGTTAAGTTTCAGAGTTGCTTCTAATGTACCAAAGCTGGACTTAGACATAATTTCACTCTCACAACATTATGGCTGGTTGGAGACAGTCCGAACCACAAGTACCGGGTCCATGGTTCTGGCCGTATACTGGGGGGACGGGGACGACTCCCATTAACCCCTGACTATACCGGGGATACGCTTATCACAATGCCTTTCTGGTCTGTGCTGAAGCAGGGCATTCTGGCAGCCAAGTGGCTTGACCTTTATTAGTGAGCCTGGTTACCCCCTCTCGGAACCACAGACTTAGAAATCGCCAGCTCATATACAGTGCATAAAATATATTTATATATATACCCTTATACACCATTTTAATAAAAAATATCACAAAATTCTTCTAAGTCCCTCGGGAAGAGTGAAAGACGCGCACGTTCATTTTCAGAGCTCCTAGACCTTCCTATAAGAAGTTAGCCAAAAAGTAGCTTCGAAAAACGCTTAGGTTAAGTTTCAGAGTTGCTTCTAATGTACCAAAGCTGGACTTAGACATAATTTCACTCTCACAACATTATGGCTGGTTGGAGACAGTCCGAACCACAAGTACCGGGTCCATGGTTCTGGCCGTATACTGGGGGGACGGGGACGACTCCCATTAACCCCTGACTATACCGGGGATACGCTTATCACAATGCCTTTCTGGTCTGTGCTGAAGCAGGGCATTCTGGCAGCCAAGTGGCTTGACCTTTATTAGTGAGCCTGGTTACCCCCTCTCGGAACCACAGACTTAGAAATCGCCAGCTCATATACAGTGCATAAAATATATTTATATATATACCCTTATACACCATTTAATAAAAAATATCACAAAATTCTTCTAAGTCCCTCGGGAAGAGTGAAAGACGCGCACGTTCATTTTCAGAGCTCCTAGACCTTCCTATAAGAAGTTAGCCAAAAAGTAGCTTCGAAAAACGCTTAGGTTAAGTTTCAGAGTTGCTTCTAATGTACCAAAGCTGGACTTAGACATAATTTCACTCTCACAACATTATGGCTGGTTGGAGAGAGTCCGAACCACAAGTACAGGGTCCATGGTTCTGGCCGAATACTGGGGGGACGGGGACGACTCCCATTAACCCCTGACTATACCGGGGATACGCTTATCACAATGCCTTTCTGGTCTGTGCTGAAGCAGGGCATTCTGGCAGCCAAGTGGCTTGACCTTTATTAGTGAGCCTGGTTACCCCCTCTCGGAACCACAGACTTAGAAATCGCCAGCTCATATACAGTGCATAAAATATATTTATATATATACCCTTATACACCATTTAATAAAAAATATCACAAAATTCTTCTAAGTCCCTCGGGAAGAGTGAAAGACGCGCACGTTCATTTTCAGAGCTCCTAGACCTTCCTATAAGAAGTTAGCCAAAAAGTAGCTTCGAAAAACGCTTAGGTTAAGTTTCAGAGTTGCTTCTAATGTACCAAAGCTGGACTTAGACATAATTTCACTCTCACAACATTATGGCTGGTTGGAGACAGTCCGAACCACAAGTACCGGGTCCATGGTTCTGGCCGTATACTGGGGGGACGGGGACGACTCCCATTAACCCCTGACTATACCGGGGATACGCTTATCACAATGCCTTTCTGGTCTGTGCTGAAGCAGGGCATTCTGGCAGCCAAGTGGCTTGACCTTTATTAGTGAGCCTGGTTACCCCCTCTCGGAACCACAGACTTAGAAATCGCCAGCTCATATACAGTGCATAAAATATATTTATATATATATACCCTTATACACCATTTAATAAAAAATATCCCAAAATTCTTCTAAGTCCCTCGGGAAGAGTGAAAGACGCGCACGTTCATTTTCAGAGCTCCTAGACCTTCCTATAAGAAGTTAGCCAAAAAGTAGCTTCGAAAAACGCTTAGGTTAAGTTTCAGAGTTGCTTCTAATGTACCAAAGCTGGACTTAGACATAATTTCACTCTCACAACATTATGGCTTGTTGGAGACAGTCCGAACCACAAGTACCGGGTCCATGGTTCTGGCCGTATACTGGGGGGGACGGGGACGACTCCCATTAACCCCTGACTATACCGGGGATACGCTTATCACAATGCCTTTCTGGTCTGTGCTGAAGCAGGGCATTCTGGCAGCCAAGTGGCTTGACCTTTATTAGTGAGCCTGGTTACCCCCTCTCGGAACCACAGACTTAGAAATCGCCAGCTCATATACAGTGCATAAAATATATTTATATATATACCCTTATACACCATTTTAATAAAAAATATCACAAAATTCTTCTAAGTCCCTCGGGAAGAGTGAAAGACGCGCACGTTCATTTTCAGAGCTCCTAGACCTTCCTATAAGAAGTTAGCCAAAAAGTAGCTTCGAAAAACGCTTAGGTTAAGTTTCAGAGTTGCTTCTAATGTACCAAAGCTGGACTTAGACATAATTTCACTCTCACAACATTATGGCTTGTTGGAGACAGTCCGAACCACAAGTACCGGGTCCATGGTTCTGGCCGTATACTGGGGGGGACGGGGACGACTCCCATTAACCCCTGACTATACCGGGGATACGCTAATCACAATGCCTTTCTGGTCTGTGCTGAAGCACGGCATTCTGGCAGCCAAGTGGCTTGACCTTTATTAGTGAGCCTGGTTACCCCCTCTCGGAACCACAGACTTAGAAATCGCCAGCTCATATACAGTGCATAAAATATATTTATATATATACCCTTATACACCATTTAATAAAAAATATCACAAAATTCTTCTGTCACTCGGGAAGAGTGAAAGACGCGCACGTTCATTTTCAGAGCTCCTAGACCTTCCTATAAGAAGTTAGCCAAAAAGTAGTTTCGAAAAACGCTTAGGTTAAGTTTCAGAGTTGCTTCTAATGTACCAAAGCTGGACTTAGACATAATTTCACTCTCACAACATTATGGCTGGTTGGAGACAGTCCGAACCACAAGTACCGGGTCCATGGTTCTGGCCGTATACTGGGGGGACGGGGACGACTCCCATTAACCCCTGACTATACCGGGGATACGCTTATCACAATGCCTTTCTGGTCTGTGCTGAAGCAGGGCATTCTGGCAGCCAAGTGGCTTGACCTTTATTAGTGAGCCTGGTTACCCCCTCTCGGAACCACAGACTTAGAAATCGCCAGCTCATATACAGTGCATAAAATATATTTATATATATACCCTTATACACCATTTTAATAAAAAATATCACAAAATTCTTCTAAGTCCCTCGGGAAGAGTGAAAGACGCGCACATTCATTTTCAGAGCTCCTAGACCTTCCTATAAGAAGTTAGCCAAAAAGTAGCTTCGAAAAACGCTTAGGTTAAGTTTCAGAGTTGCTTCTAATGTACCAAAGCTGGACTTAGACATAATTTCACTCTCACAACATTATGGCTTGTTGGAGACAGTCCGAACCACAAGTACCGGGTCCATGGTTCTGGCCGTATACTGGGGGGGACGGGGACGACTCCCATTAACCCCTGACTATACCGGGGATACGCTAATCACAATGCCTTTCTGGTCTGTGCTGAAGCACGGCATTCTGGCAGCCAAGTGGCTTGACCTTTATTAGTGAGCCTGGTTACCCCCTCTCGGAACCACAGACTTAGAAATCGCCAGCTCATATACAGTGCATAAAATATATTTATATATATACCCTTATACACCATTTAATAAAAAATATCACAAAATTCTTCTGTCACTCGGGAAGAGTGAAAGACGCGCACGTTCATTTTCAGAGCTCCTAGACCTTCCTATAAGAAGTTAGCCAAAAAGTAGCTTCGAAAAACGCTTAGGTTAAGTTTCAGAGTTGCTTCTAATGTACCAAAGCTGGACTTAGACATAATTTCACTCTCACAACATTATGGCTGGTTGGAGACAGTCCGAACCACAAGTACCGGGTCCATGGTTCTGGCCGTATACTGGGGGGACGGGGACGACTCCCATTAACCCCTGACTATACCTGGGATACGCTTATCACAATGCCTTTCTGGTCTGTGCTGAAGCAGGGCATTCTGGCAGCCAAGTGGCTTGACCTTTATTAGTGAGCCTGGTTACCCCCTCTCGGAACCACAGACTTAGAAATCGCCAGCTCATATACAGTGCATAAAATATATTTATATATATATACCCTTATACACCATTTAATAAAAAATATCCCAAAATTCTTCTAAGTCCCTCGGGAAGAGTGAAAGACGCGCACGTTCATTTTCAGAGCTCCTAGACCTTCCTATAAGAAGTTAGCCAAAAAGTAGCTTCGAAAAACGCTTAGGTTAAGTTTCAGAGTTGCTTCTAATGTACCAAAGCTGGACTTAGACATAATTTCACTCTCACAACATTATGGCTTGTTGGAGACAGTCCGAACCACAAGTACCGGGTCCATGGTTCTGGCCGTATACTGGGGGGGACGGGGACGACTCCCATTAACCCCTGACTATACCGGGGATACGCTAATCACAATGCCTTTCTGGTCTGTGCTGAAGCACGGCATTCTGGCAGCCAAGTGGCTTGACCTTTATTAGTGAGCCTGGTTACCCCCTCTCGGAACCACAGACTTAGAAATCGCCAGCTCATATACAGTGCATAAAATATATTTATATATATACCCTTATACACCATTTAATAAAAAATATCACAAAATTCTTCTAAGTCACTCGGGAAGAGTGAAAGACGCGCACGTTCATTTTCAGAGCTCCTAGACCTTCCTATAAGAAGTTAGCCAAAAAGTAGTTTCGAAAAACGCTTAGGTTAAGTTTCAGAGTTGCTTCTAATGTACCAAAGCTGGACTTAGACATAATTTCACTCTCACAACATTATGGCTGGTTGGAGACAGTCCGAACCACAAGTACCGGGTCCATGGTTCTGGCCGTATACTGGGGGGACGGGGACGACTCCCATTAACCCCTGACTATACCGGGGATACGCTTATCACAATGCCTTTCTGGTCTGTGCTGAAGCAGGGCATTCTGGCAGCCAAGTGGCTTGACCTTTATTAGTGAGCCTGGTTACCCCCTCTCGGAACCACAGACTTAGAAATCGCCAGCTCATATACAGTGCATAAAATATATTTATATATATACCCTTATACACCATTTTAATAAAAAATATCACAAAATTCTTCTAAGTCCCTCGGGAAGAGTGAAAGACGCGCACGTTCATTTTCAGAGCTCCTAGACCTTCCTATAAGAAGTTAGCCAAAAAGTAGCTTCGAAAAACGCTTAGGTTAAGTTTCAGAGTTGCTTCTAATGTACCAAAGCTGGACTTAGACATAATTTCACTCTCACAACATTATGGCTTGTTGGAGACAGTCCGAACCACAAGTACCGGGTCCATGGTTCTGGCCGTATACTGGGGGGGACGGGGACGACTCCCATTAACCCCTGACTATACCGGGGATACGCTAATCACAATGCCTTTCTGGTCTGTGCTGAAGCACGGCATTCTGGCAGCCAAGTGGCTTGACCTTTATTAGTGAGCCTGGTTACCCCCTCTCGGAACCACAGACTTAGAAATCGCCAGCTCATATACAGTGCATAAAATATATTTATATATATACCCTTATACACCATTTAATAAAAAATATCACAAAATTCTTCTGTCACTCGGGAAGAGTGAAAGACGCGCACGTTCATTTTCAGAGCTCCTAGACCTTCCTATAAGAAGTTAGCCAAAAAGTAGCTTCGAAAAACGCTTAGGTTAAGTTTCAGAGTTGCTTCTAATGTACCAAAGCTGGACTTAGACATAATTTCACTCTCACAACATTATGGCTGGTTGGAGACAGTCCGAACCACAAGTACCGGGTCCATGGTTCTGGCCGTATACTGGGGGGACGGGGACGACTCCCATTAACCCCTGACTATACCGGGGATACGCTTATCACAATGCCTTTCTGGTCTGTGCTGAAGCAGGGCATTCTGGCAGCCAAGTGGCTTGACCTTTATTAGTGAGCCTGGTTACCCCCTCTCGGAACCACAGACTTAGAAATCGCCAGCTCATATACAGTGCATAAAATATATTTATATATATATACCCTTATACACCATTTAATAAAAAATATCCCAAAATTCTTCTAAGTCCCTCGGGAAGAGTGAAAGACGCGCACGTTCATTTTCAGAGCTCCTAGACCTTCCTATAAGAAGTTAGCCAAAAAGTAGCTTCGAAAAACGCTTAGGTTAAGTTTCAGAGTTGCTTCTAATGTACCAAAGCTGGACTTAGACATAATTTCACTCTCACAACATTATGGCTTGTTGGAGACAGTCCGAACCACAAGTACCGGGTCCATGGTTCTGGCCGTATACTGGGGGGGACGGGGACGACTCCCATTAACCCCTGACTATACCGGGGATACGCTAATCACAATGCCTTTCTGGTCTGTGCTGAAGCACGGCATTCTGGCAGCCAAGTGGCTTGACCTTTATTAGTGAGCCTGGTTACCCCCTCTCGGAACCACAGACTTAGAAATCGCCAGCTCATATACAGTGCATAAAATATATTTATATATATACCCTTATACACCATTTAATAAAAAATATCACAAAATTCTTCTAAGTCACTCGGGAAGAGTGAAAGACGCGCACGTTCATTTTCAGAGCTCCTAGACCTTCCTATAAGAAGTTAGCCAAAAAGTAGTTTCGAAAAACGCTTAGGTTAAGTTTCAGAGTTGCTTCTAATGTACCAAAGCTGGACTTAGACATAATTTCACTCTCACAACATTATGGCTGGTTGGAGACAGTCCGAACCACAAGTACCGGGTCCATGGTTCTGGCCGTATACTGGGGGGACGGGGACGACTCCCATTAACCCCTGACTATACCGGGGATACGCTTATCACAATGCCTTTCTGGTCTGTGCTGAAGCAGGGCATTCTGGCAGCCAAGTGGCTTGACCTTTATTAGTGAGCCTGGTTACCCCCTCTCGGAACCACAGACTTAGAAATCGCCAGCTCATATACAGTGCATAAAATATATTTATATATATACCCTTATACACCATTTTAATAAAAAATATCACAAAATTCTTCTAAGTCCCTCGGGAAGAGTGAAAGACGCGCACGTTCATTTTCAGAGCTCCTAGACCTTCCTATAAGAAGTTAGCCAAAAAGTAGCTTCGAAAAACGCTTAGGTTAAGTTTCAGAGTTGCTTCTAATGTACCAAAGCTGGACTTAGACATAATTTCACTCTCACAACATTATGGCTTGTTGGAGACAGTCCGAACCACAAGTACCGGGTCCATGGTTCTGGCCGTATACTGGGGGGGACGGGGACGACTCCCATTAACCCCTGACTATACCGGGGATACGCTAATCACAATGCCTTTCTGGTCTGTGCTGAAGCACGGCATTCTGGCAGCCAAGTGGCTTGACCTTTATTAGTGAGCCTGGTTACCCCCTCTCGGAACCACAGACTTAGAAATCGCCAGCTCATATACAGTGCATAAAATATATTTATATATATACCCTTATACACCATTTAATAAAAAATATCACAAAATTCTTCTGTCACTCGGGAAGAGTGAAAGACGCGCACGTTCATTTTCAGAGCTCCTAGACCTTCCTATAAGAAGTTAGCCAAAAAGTAGCTTCGAAAAACGCTTAGGTTAAGTTTCAGAGTTGCTTCTAATGTACCAAAGCTGGACTTAGACATAATTTCACTCTCACAACATTATGGCTGGTTGGAGACAGTCCGAACCACAAGTACCGGGTCCATGGTTCTGGCCGTATACTGGGGGGACGGGGACGACTCCCATTAACCCCTGACTATACCGGGGATACGCTTATCACAATGCCTTTCTGGTCTGTGCTGAAGCAGGGCATTCTGGCAGCCAAGTGGCTTGACCTTTATTAGTGAGCCTGGTTACCCCCTCTCGGAACCACAGACTTAGAAATCGCCAGCTCATATACAGTGCATAAAATATATTTATATATATATACCCTTATACACCATTTAATAAAAAATATCCCAAAATTCTTCTAAGTCCCTCGGGAAGAGTGAAAGACGCGCACGTTCATTTTCAGAGCTCCTAGACCTTCCTATAAGAAGTTAGCCAAAAAGTAGCTTCGAAAAACGCTTAGGTTAAGTTTCAGAGTTGCTTCTAATGTACCAAAGCTGGACTTAGACATAATTTCACTCTCACAACATTATGGCTTGTTGGAGACAGTCCGAACCACAAGTACCGGGTCCATGGTTCTGGCCGTATACTGGGGGGGACGGGGACGACTCCCATTAACCCCTGACTATACCGGGGATACGCTAATCACAATGCCTTTCTGGTCTGTGCTGAAGCACGGCATTCTGGCAGCCAAGTGGCTTGACCTTTATTAGTGAGCCTGGTTACCCCCTCTCGGAACCACAGACTTAGAAATCGCCAGCTCATATACAGTGCATAAAATATATTTATATATATACCCTTATACACCATTTAATAAAAAATATCACAAAATTCTTCTAAGTCACTCGGGAAGAGTGAAAGACGCGCACGTTCATTTTCAGAGCTCCTAGACCTTCCTATAAGAAGTTAGCCAAAAAGTAGTTTCGAAAAACGCTTAGGTTAAGTTTCAGAGTTGCTTCTAATGTACCAAAGCTGGACTTAGACATAATTTCACTCTCACAACATTATGGCTGGTTGGAGACAGTCCGAACCACAAGTACCGGGTCCATGGTTCTGGCCGTATACTGGGGGGACGGGGACGACTCCCATTAACCCCTGACTATACCGGTGATACGCTTATCACAATGCCTTTCTGGTCTGTGCTGAAGCAGGGCATTCTGGCAGCCAAGTGGCTTGACCTTTATTAGTGAGCCTGGTTACCCCCTCTCGGAACCACAGACTTAGAAATCGCCAGCTCATATACAGTGCATAAAATATATTTATATATATACCCTTATACACCATTTTAATAAAAAATATCACAAAATTCTTCTAAGTCCCTCGGGAAGAGTGAAAGACGCGCACGTTCATTTTCAGAGCTCCTAGACCTTCCTATAAGAAGTTAGCCAAAAAGTAGCTTCGAAAAACGCTTAGGTTAAGTTTCAGAGTTGCTTCTAATGTACCAAAGCTGGACTTAGACATAATTTCACTCTCACAACATTATGGCTGGTTGGAGAGAGTCCGAACCACAAGTACCGGGTCCATGGTTCTGGCCGTATACTGGGGGGACGGGGACGACTCCCATTAACCCCTGACTATACCGGGGATACGCTTATCACAATGCCTTTCTGGTCTGTGCTGAAGCAGGGCATTCTGGCAGCCAAGTGGCTTGACCTTTATTAGTGAGCCTGGTTACCCCCTCTCGGAACCACAGACTTAGAAATCGCCAGCTCATATACAGTGCATAAAATATATTTATATATATACACTTATACACCATTTTAATAAAAAATATCACAAAATTATTCTAAGTCCCTCGGGAAGAGTGAAAGACGCGCACGTTCATTTTCAGAGCTCCTAGACCTTCTTATAAGAAGTTAGCCAAAAAGTAGCTTCGAAAAACGCTTAGGTTAAGTTTCAGAGTTGCTTCTAATGTACCAAAGCTGGACTTAGACATAATTTCACTCTCACAACATTATGGCTGGTTGGAGAGAATCCGAACCACAAGTACCGGGTCCATGGTTCTGGCCGTATACTGGGGGGACGGGGACGACTCCCATTAACCCCTGACTATACCGGGGATACGCTTATCACAATGCCTTTCTGGTCTGTGCTGAAGCAGGGCATTCTGGCAGCCAAGTGGCTTGACCTTTATTAGTGAGCCTGGTTACCCCCTCTCGGAACCACAGACTTAGAGTCTCCCTTTCAGGCGATAAGTTCAAGACTTCTACCGCCGCTTTCATTGACTCAGGAGCTGGAGGAAACTTCGTGGATCTTGAATTCGCCAGGTTAAACCGCATACCACTCGTGAGAAAGAAGGTTCCCATCGCACTCCTCTGTATCGATGGACGTCCTCTTACCCCGGCCCACATCTCCTTAGAGACGGCTCCCTTGCTTCTGTCCTCACATCTGCACAAGGAGATCTTAGTTCTCGATGCCACTCACGCTCCTGGGATACCCATCACCCTTGGTCTTCCTTGGCTACAGCTTAACAATCCTCTCATTGACTGGACTTCCTCTGCTCCCATTTCCTGGAGGCCGAGGTCAGACGAGACTCATCAACTGCTGGCCAATACCTCTGTTCCCGAAGTTATTCTACCTTCCATTTACCATCAATTCCGGGACGTTTTCAATAAGGTACAGTCAGACCTCTTGCCGCCACACAGGACTTACGATTGTCCGATCGATCTAGTTCCCGGTTACTCCCTACCCAATATGTATAAACGTAGAGATTGACGCTCATACAAGTGTATGGACTCACAAGCTGTATTACAGCATATAGGTAGATAGGAACTTCTATAAATAATTCCAGCATGTATATAATACTAGGTCAAGGGGGGACATGAACATGGGACCTAGCGGTCAGTCAGTGCGACTACCGCAGATATGGTTTACCCTGCTTACCCCCCTTAACATATACACTTCCCTAAATACACTTATCTACTTAGATTAGAATATAGTCTTCTAAAATGATTGAAGTCTAAATGTAGCTTTGTGACTGCTTAAAACATCTTCTTTCTCTTTATTTATCAAAGGTTATTCAATGTGATTAGTGTTTGTTTTTAATGTAATCCTAAACTAAAGTAGCACTGTGTCTGTTTGCAAAGTTTAGCTATGGGCAAAATATGTTTGTCTCTTTTTTTAACATTAATAAAGTTGTTGAGTGTAAAAAAATGTAGCTTTCATCCCTCTTCCGCCTTCGCCCAATAGGAGCACAGCTGGCATGCGTTCCAGGGTGGAAACGGACGCATCCCAGTGACGTGGTCTCTGACTCTAGGACTAGTGCCAGAGGGGAGGCGATGTCACAGAGATGCGACGCTTCGCCGGCGCGCATGCGCAGTGTACTCGGTTGGGCGATTTTGGCGCAAAACGGGTGTATTAAAGGTAAGGAGGTATAGTGATGTGGTACACCTTGATAAAGTCCCGTGGGACGAAACATGTCGGTTGTGGGCTGTGTTTCTGTCCCTGTGCATTTATCCAATAAATCACCCTCAGTTTTAGCACGGAGTTGTGCCCTTTATTCATTTTTTCTACAGGATTCTCCCTGCAGACTTCTACTTCAGCTGTGCTCCTTGCTTCCCAAAACTCTACTCCCTACCCAAGTCCAAGACCTACCCCTTGTCGTTACCAGAATCTCACGCTATGGATGAATATATCCAGGAGAATCTCAAGAAAGGCTTTATTCGTCATTCCAATTCCCCAGCAGGGGCTGGGTTTTTCTTCGTCAAGAAAAAGGACGGATCGTTGAGGCCTTGCATCGACTACAGGGGTTTAAACCACATCACTATTAAAAATCGTTACCCCTTCCCCTTATTACCGAACTGTTCGATAAATTACAGGGGGCCAAGATTTTTTCCAAGTTAGATCTACATGGTGCCTATAACCTGGTGCACATCAGGAAGGGGGATGAATGGAAGATGGCCTTCAACACGCGTCGCGGAATCACTCCCCTCGGCGATTCCTCTGCACAGCGCCGGGCGCGCCCACGCCCTCCTGCACGCACACCTGCACCATCCACTGGCTCTGTTCACACGCGTACACGAGTTACGGAGCAAGCTCAGTCTGCACACTCTTATTCCCGTCCCCCGGACCTCAGGCTCCGCCCCCGCACACTGCACGGGCATACTCAGGTTACTAACAAGACTCACCTGGCCTGTTATGCCTGCACCAATCTGCAGTGTCTCCCTGTAGCTCTTCCTGTCCCGCCTCCGTTCCTAATTAGACCTTCCTTCTTTATCTAGCTCCTCTCTGCTCAGTCTTTGCTCGACATAGTCTCTGTATGGAAGTACTTCTGGATTCTCTCAGTGTTTTCACAGGTTCTGACGCAGCTCGTACGACTACGCCTCTGGCTCTCGATCTCGGCACTCCTTGGACAACGCTCACTCTGGTAACCCCTTGAACTCGGCTTGGACTACGACCTATCTCCACTCTCCACTCCCTGACTTCGGAAAGGCATCATTCACTCTATCTCTACAACCGGTACCGGCAAGTATTGTCTACCTTACTACACCTGGCCTGGCAACGCTTCATACCACACTACGGACACGCTCCCTTTGCTGCGGGTGCGTGTATTACCACTTCCCCCTTCAGCTCAGGGGACGGGTCTGGTCTGCGGGCAGCACCGGCGTAACAAGCGCCTCCATCTATAGTAAGCCCCAGGAATGCGGGGAGGAATCCTTACCACAGAGATTCCCCACAGGGATGAGAGATTCCAGTCTCACACACGGATTATCTTTAAAAGCAGCAGTCTCTTTATTCTCTTGGGCAGCAGCAGCAGCAGCCGACAGGTACAGTTGATGCACAGTCCACTAACTGTTCTCCCTTATGATGTTCCCTGCCGTCACTCTGGACCCAAAGGGCATCCAGAGTGGGGCTAGCTCTTCCCTCACCCCCTAAGCAGGGTGAGAGGTATTTGGTCCACCTCACTAACTACAGCTATTTCAGCTCTACTCATGAGCTGATCACTCCTCTCCTCACTAACTCACTCACTCACTACTCTCAGACTGACAGAACAGAACACACTAAATAGGAAATGCACTGCTCTTTTATGATCTCAGCAGGCACCGCCCCTGTGTCTCTTGCTTTGACACAGGGTCAGGTGACCTACCTCCACCACTCAGGGCAAGTGCTTGAAGTGGGGGGAACCCATTATAACTCCAGGCAACCTGCCCTTACCAGGGATTATACCAGGAGAAGGATAGAACTATAGCACCATTTCTTACCAGGGCTACATATAATAGGATTGCAGCAATAAAAGTACAGTACTACATTAAGACGTATATTCAAAATAGGAGGTAAATGAATAGAAGATTATTTACAGGGAAAAATCAGAGTGTAGACAAAGAGAATAATAATCTACTGAGGATGTAACGGACAAGCACACATTCTCAATCACAGACAGGTTATTGCCCCACAACCAGTGTATGTATGTATATACTGTATATACAGTATTTCAATATCCCTTTTAATTGCTAATAGTAAAGCTTCTCTCTGCATTGATCTAAATCATTTTCAGATGAGGTTTTAGAGGACAGATCCAAACCGCCCCCCCCCCTTCATTTCTTTAATACAAGAATGAAGCAGACGGTCTCGGGAGCAGAACCCCGTTAATTTCAGCTCTGGGGTCCCCCTGCTTCCGAAGA
The DNA here is from genome assembly GCF_040206685.1 of Ascaphus truei. Taxonomy (NCBI): domain Eukaryota; kingdom Metazoa; phylum Chordata; class Amphibia; order Anura; family Ascaphidae; genus Ascaphus; species Ascaphus truei. Next base: position 216,794 of record NW_027455536.1, read on the forward strand.
TACTGTCCTCCGAAGGGGGTGCCTGTATCTCCTGCAGTTTAAAGAGATGAGAATTCATCAAGTTTAATAAGCAAAAACACTGTATAAGTCGAATTTCAGCATTTTTGTGTGACCGGGAAAACCACAGTCACAAGACGAGATGCAGTTCCATAGAAACTTGCCATTTTACCGCTGAACCTAAAAATGGGTAGAAAGTACTTTTTCTCCCTTCCTGTTAATGCCACAGACTTCGCCTTTACAGGGCACACGTTTTCTATCTTCCCCGCTTCAGCCCATGAAATATTGAGCTTCAAATGTGTTGTTAACATTGTGTAAAAAAGTTGCTCACAGCTGTTCTAGGAACACATTGTGAAATCGCGTATATCTTTGCTTCTACACATAGGAATGTATTGTGCTTTGCTTTACACACTATTCTACAGTCAAGAGGAGAGAATTCATCAAGTTTAATAAGCAAAAACACTGTATAAGTCGAATTTCAGCATTTTTGTGTGACCGGGAAAACCACAGTCACAAGCCGAGATGCAGTTCCATAGAAACTTGCCATTTTACCGCTGAACCTAAAAATGGGTAGAAAGTACTTTTTCTCCCTTCCTGTTAATGCCACAGACTTCGCCTTTACAGGGCACACGTTTTCTATCTTCCCCGCTTCAGCCCATGAAATATTGAGCTTCAAATGTGTTGTTAACGTGGTGTAAAAAAGTTGCTCACAGCTGTTCTAGGAACACATTGTGAAATCGCGTATATCTTTGCTTCTACACATAGCAATGTATTGTGCTTTGCTTTACACACTATTCTACAGTCAAGAGATGAGAATTCATCAAGTTTAATAAGCAAAAACACTGTATAAGTCGAATTTCAGCATTTTTGTGTGACCGGGAAAACCACAGTCACAAGACGAGATGCAGTTCCATAGAAACTTGCCATTTTACCGCTGAACCTAAAAATGGGTAGAAAGTACTTTTTCTCCCTTCCTGTTAATGCCACAGACTTCGCCTTTACAGGGCACACGTTTTCTATCTTCCCCGCTTCAGCCCATGAAATATTGAGCTTCAAATGTGTTGTTAACATTGTGTAAAAAAGTTGCTCACAGCTGTTCTAGGAACACATTGTGAAATCGCGTACTGTATATCTTTGCTTCTACACATAGGAATGTATTGTGCTTTGCTTTACACACTATTCTACAGTCAAGAGGAGAGAATTCATCAAGTTTAATAAGCAAAAACACTGTATAAGTCGAATTTCAGCATTTTTGTGTGACCGGGAAAACCACAGTCACAAGCCGAGATGCAGTTCCATAGAAACTTGCCATTTTACCGCTGAACCTAAAAATGGGTAGAAAGTACTTTTTCTCCCTTCCTGTTAATGCCACAGACTTCGCCTTTACAGGGCACACGTTTTCTATCTTCCCCGCTTCAGCCCATGAAATATTGAGCTTCAAATGTGTTGTTAACGTGGTGTAAAAAAGTTGCTCACAGCTGTTCTAGGAACACATTGTGAAATCGCGTATATCTTTGCTTCTACACATAGGAATGTATTGTGCTTTGCTTTACACACTCTTCTACAGTCAAGAGGAGAGAATTCATCAAGTTTAATAAGCACAAACACTGTATAAGTCGAATTTCAGCATTTTTGTGTGACCGGGAAAACCACAGTCACAAGACGAGATGCAGTTCCATAGAGACTTGCCATTTTACCGCTGAACCTAAAAATGGGTAGAAAGTACTTTTTCTCCCTTCCTGTTAATGCCACAGACTTCGCCTTTACAGGGCACACGTTTTCTATCTTCCCCGCTTCAGCCCATGAAATATTGAGCTTCAAATGTGTTGTTAACATTGTGTAAAAAAGTTGCTCACAGCTGTTCTAGGAACACATTGTGAAATCGCGTATATCTTTGCTTCTACACATAGCAATGTATTGTGCTTTGCTTTACACACCATTCTACAGTCAAGAGGAGAGAATTCATCAAGTTTAATAAGCAAAAACACTGTATAAGTCGAATTTCAGCATTTTTGTGTGACCGGGAAAACCACAGTCACAAGCCGAGATGCAGTTCCATAGAAACTTGCCATTTTACCGCTGAACCTAAAAATGGGTAGAAAGTACTTTTTCTCCCTTCCTGTTAATGCCACAGACTTCGCCTTTACAGGGCACACGTTTTCTATCTTCCCCGCTTCAGCCCATGAAATATTGAGCTTCAAATGTGTTGTTAACGTGGTGTAAAAAAAGTTGCTCACAGCTGTTCTAGGAACACATTGTGAAATCGCGTATATCTTTGCTTCTACACATAGCAATGTATTGTGCTTTGCTTTACACACTATTCTACAGTCAAGAGATGAGAATTCATCAAGTTTAATAAGCAAAAACACTGTATAAGTCGAATTTCAGCATTTTTGTGTGTCCGGGAAAACCACAGTCACAAGACGAGATGCAGTTCCATAGAAACTTGCCATTTTACCGCTGAACCTAAAAATGGGTAGAAAGTACTTTTTCTCCCTTCCTGTTAATGCCACAGACTTCGCCTTTACAGGGCACACGTTTTCTATCTTCCCCGCTTCAGCCCATGAAATATTGAGCTTCAAATGTGTTGTTAACGTGGTGTAAAAAAGTTGCTCACAGCTGTTCTAGGAACACATTGTGAAATCGCGTATATCTTTGCTTCTACACATAGGAATGTATTGTGCTTTGCTTTACACACTATTCTACAGTCAAGAGGAGAGAATTCATCAAGTTTAATAAGCAAAAACACTGTATAAGTCGAATTTCAGCATTTTTGTGTGACCGGGAAAACCACAGTCACAAGCCGAGATGCAGTTCCATAGAAACTTGCCATTTTACCGCTGAACCTAAAAATGGGTAGAAAGTACTTTTTCTCCCTTCCTGTTAATGCCACAGACTTCGCCTTTACAGGGCACACGTTTTCTATCTTCCCCGCTTCAGCCCATGAAATATTGAGCTTCAAATGTGTTGTTAACGTGGTGTAAAAAAGTTGCTCACAGCTGTTCTAGGAACACATTGTGAAATCGCATATATCTTTGCTTCTACAAATAGCAATGTATTGTGCTTTGCTTTAGACACTATTCTACAGTCAAGAGATGAGAATTCATCAAGTTTAATAAGCAAAAACACTGTATAAGTCGAATTTCAGCATTTTTGTGTGACCGGGAAAACCACAGTCACAAGCCGAGATGCAGTTCCATAGAAACTTGCCATTTTACCGCTGAACCTAAAACTTGGTAGAAAGTACTTTTTCTCCCTTCCTGTTAATGCCACAGACTTCGCCTTTACAGGGCACACGTTTTCTATCTTCCCCGCTTCAGCCCATGAAATATTGAGCTTCAAATGTGTTGTTAACGTGGTGTAAAAGAGTTGCTCACAGCTGTTCTAGGAACACATTGTGAAATCGCGTATATCTTTGCTTCTACACATAGCAATGTATTGTGCTTTGCTTTACACACTATTCTACAGTCAAGAGATGAGAATTCATCAAGTTTAATAAGCAAAAACACTGTATAAGTCGAATTTCAGCATTTTTGTGTGACCGGTAAAACCACAGTCACAAGTCGAGATGCAGTTCCATAGAAACTTGCCATTTTACCGCTGAACCTAAAAATGGGTAGAAAGTACTTTTTCTCCCTTCCTGTTAATGCCACAGACTTCGCCTTTACAGGGCACACGTTTTCTATCTTCCCCGCTTCAGCCCATGAAATATTGAGCTTCAAATTTGTTGTTAACTTGGTGTAAAAAAGTTGCTCACAGCTGTTCTAGGAACACATTGTGAAATCGCGTATATCTTTGCTTCTACACATAGGAATGTATTGTGCTTTGCTTTACACACTATTCTACAGTCAAGAGGAGAGAATTCATCAAGTTTAATAAGCAAAAACACTGTATAAGTCGAATTTCAGCATTTTTGTGTGACCGGGAAAACCACAGTCACAAGCCGAGATGCAGTTCCATAGAAACTTGCCATTTTACCGCTGAACCTAAAAATGGGTAGAAAGTACTTTTTCTCCCTTCCTGTTAATGCCACAGACTTCGCCTTTACAGGGCACACGTTTTCTATCTTCCCCGCTTCAGCCCATGAAATATTGAGCTTCAAATGTGTTGTTAACGTGGTGTAAAAAAGTTGCTCACAGCTGTTCTAGGAACACATTGTGAAATCGCATATATCTTTGCTTCTACAAATAGCAATGTATTGTGCTTTGCTTTAGACACTATTCTACAGTCAAGAGATGAGAATTCATCAAGTTTAATAAGCAAAAACACTGTATAAGTCGAATTTCAGCATTTTTGTGTGACCGGGAAAACCACAGTCACAAGCCGAGATGCAGTTCCATAGAAACTTGCCATTTTACCGCTGAACCTAAAACTTGGTAGAAAGTACTTTTTCTCCCTTCCTGTTAATGCCACAGACTTCGCCTTTACAGGGCACACGTTTTCTATCTTCCCCGCTTCAGCCCATGAAATATTGAGCTTCAAATGTGTTGTTAACGTGGTGTAAAAGAGTTGCTCACAGCTGTTCTAGGAACACATTGTGAAATCGCGTATATCTTTGCTTCTACACATAGCAATGTATTGTGCTTTGCTTTACACACTATTCTACAGTCAAGAGATGAGAATTCATCAAGTTTAATAAGCAAAAACACTGTATAAGTCGAATTTCAGCATTTTTGTGTGACCGGGAAAACCACAGTCACAAACCGAGATGCAGTTCCATAGAAACTTGCCATTTTACCGCTGAACCTAAAAATGGGTAGAAAGTACTTTTTCTCCCTTCCTGTTAATGCCACAGACTTCGCCTTTACAGGGCACACGTTTTCTATCTTCCCCGCTTCAGCCCATGAAATATTGAGCTTCAAATGTGTTGTTAACATTGTGTAAAAAAGTTGCTCACAGCTGTTCTAGGAACACATTGTGAAATCGCGTACTGTATATCTTTGCTTCTACACATAGGAATGTATTGTGCTTTGCTTTACACACTATTCTACAGTCAAGAGGAGAGAATTCATCAAGTTTAATAAGCAAAAACACTGTATAAGTCGAATTTCAGCATTTTTGTGTGACCGGGAAAACCACAGTCACAAGCCGAGATGCAGTTCCATAGAAACTTGCCATTTTACCGCTGAACCTAAAAATGGGTAGAAAGTACTTTTTCTCCCTTCCTGTTAATGTCACAGACTTCGCCTTTACAGGGCACACGTTTTCTATCTTCCCCGCTTCAGCCCATGAAATATTGAGCTTCAAATGTGTTGTTAACGTTGTTTAAAAAAGTTGCTCACAGCTGTTCTAGGAACACATTGTGAAATCGCGTATATCTTTGCTTCTACACATAGCAATGTATTGTGCTTTGCTTTACACACTATTCTACAGTCAAGAGGAGAGAATTCATCAAGTTTAATAAGCAAAAACACTGTATAAGTCGAATTTCAGCATTTTTGTGTGACCGGGAAAACCACAGTCACAAGACGAGATGCAGTTCCATAGAGACTTGCCATTTTACCGCTGAACCTAAAAATGGGTAGAAAGTACTTTTTCTCCCTTCCTGTTAATGTCACAGACTTCGCCTTTACAGGGCACACGTTTTCTATCTTCCCCGCTTCAGCCCATGAAATATTGAGCTTCAAATGTGTTGTTAACGTTGTTTAAAAAAGTTGCTCACAGCTGTTCTAGGAACACATTGTGAAATCGCGTATATCTTTGCTTCTACACATAGCAATGTATTGTGCTTTGCTTTACACACTATTCTACAGTCAAGAGATGAGAATTCATCAAGTTTAATAAGCAAAAACACTGTATAAGTCGAATTTCAGCATTTTTGTGTGACCGGGAAAACCACAGTCACAAGACGAGATGCAGTTCCATAGAAACTTGCCATTTTACCGCTGAACCTAAAAATGGGTAGATAAATTCCTAGAACAGCTGTGAGCAACTTTTTTTACACCACGTTAACAACACATTTGAAGCTCAATATTTCATGGGCTGAAGCGGGGAAGATAGAAAACGTGTGCCCTGTAAAGGCGAAGTCTGTGGCATTAACAGGAAGGGAGAAAAAGTACTTTCTACCCATTTTTAGGTTCAGCGGTAAAATGGCAAGTTTCTATGGAACTGCATCTCGGCTTGTGACTGTGGTTTTCCCGGTCACACAAAAATGCTGAAATTCGACTTATACAGTGTTTTTGCTTATTAAACTTGATGAATTCTCTCCTCTTGACTGTAGAATAGTGTGTAAAGCAAAGCACAATACATTGCTATGTGTAGAAGCAAAGATATACGCGATTTCACAATGTGTTCCTAGAACAGCTGTGAGCAACTTTTTTACACAATGTTAACAACACATTTGAAGCTCAATATTTCATGGGCTGAAGCGGGGAAGATAGAAAACGTGTGCCCTGTAAAGGCGAAGTCTGTGGCATTAACAGGAAGGGAGAAAAAGTACTTTCTACCCATTTTTAGGTTCAGCGGTAAAATGGCAAGTTTCTATGGAACTGCATCTCGGTTTGTGACTGTGGTTTTCCCGGTCACACAAAAATGCTGAAATTCGACTTATACAGTGTTTTTGCTTATTAAACTTGATGAATTCTCATCTCTTGACTGTAGAATAGTGTGTAAAGCAAAGCACAATACATTGCTATGTGTAGAAGCAAAGATATACGCGATTTCACAATGTGTTCCTAGAACAGCTGTGAGCAACTCTTTTACACCACGTTAACAACACATTTGAAGCTCAATATTTCATGGGCTGAAGCGGGGAAGATAGAAAACGTGTGCCCTGTAAAGGCGAAGTCTGTGGCATTAACAGGAAGGGAGAAAAAGTACTTTCTACCAAGTTTTAGGTTCAGCGGTAAAATGGCAAGTTTCTATGGAACTGCATCTCGGCTTGTGACTGTGGTTTTCCCGGTCACACAAAAATGCTGAAATTCGACTTATACAGTGTTTTTGCTTATTAAACTTGATGAATTCTCATCTCTTGACTGTAGAATAGTGTCTAAAGCAAAGCACAATACATTGCTATTTGTAGAAGCAAAGATATATGCGATTTCACAATGTGTTCCTAGAACAGCTGTGAGCAACTTTTTTACACCACGTTAACAACACATTTGTAGCTCAATATTTCATGGGCTGAAGCGGGGAAGATAGAAAACGTGTGCCCTGTAAAGGCGAAGTCTGTGGCATTAACAGGAAGGGAGAAAAAGTACTTTCTACCCATTTTTAGGTTCAGCGGTAAAATGGCAAGTTTCTATGGAACTGCATCTCGGCTTGTGACTGTGGTTTTCCCGGTCACACAAAAATGCTGAAATTCGACTTATACAGTGTTTTTGCTTATTAAACTTGATGAATTCTCTCCTCTTGACTGTAGAATAGTGTGTAAAGCAAAGCACAATACATTCCTATGTGTAGAAGCAAAGATATACGCGATTTCACAATGTGTTCCTAGAACAGCTGTGAGCAACTTTTTTACACCAAGTTAACAACACATTTGAAGCTCAATATTTCATGGGCTGAAGCGGGGAAGATAGAAAACGTGTGCCCTGTAAAGGCGAAGTCTGTGGCATTAACAGGAAGGGAGAAAAAGTACTTTCTACCCATTTTTAGGTTCAGCGGTAAAATGGCAAGTTTCTATGGAACTGCATCTCGTCTTGTGACTGTGGTTTTCCCGGTCACACAAAAATGCTGAAATTCGACTTATACAGTGTTTTTGCTTATTAAACTTGATGAATTCTCATCTCTTGACTGTAGAATAGTGTGTAAAGCAAAGCACAATACATTGCTATGTGTAGAAGCAAAGATATACGCGATTTCACAATGTGTTCCTAGAACAGCTGTGAGCAACTCTTTTACACCACGTTAACAACACATTTGAAGCTCAATATTTCATGGGCTGAAGCGGGGAAGATAGAAAACGTGTGCCCTGTAAAGGCGAAGTCTGTGGCATTAACAGGAAGGGAGAAAAAGTACTTTCTACCAAGTTTTAGGTTCAGCGGTAAAATGGCAAGTTTCTATGGAACTGCATCTCGGCTTGTGACTGTGGTTTTCCCGGTCACACAAAAATGCTGAAATTCGACTTATACAGTGTTTTTGCTTATTAAACTTGATGAATTCTCATCTCTTGACTGTAGAATAGTGTCTAAAGCAAAGCACAATACATTGCTATTTGTAGAAGCAAAGATATATGCGATTTCACAATGTGTTCCTAGAACAGCTGTGAGCAACTTTTTTACACCACGTTAACAACACATTTGAAGCTCAATATTTCATGGGCTGAAGCGGGGAAGATAGAAAACGTGTGCCCTGTAAAGGCGAAGTCTGTGGCATTAACAGGAAGGGAGAAAAAGTACTTTCTACCCATTTTTAGGTTCAGCGGTAAAATGGCAAGTTTCTATGGAACTGCATCTCGGCTTGTGACTGTGGTTTTCCCGGTCACACAAAAATGCTGAAATTCGACTTATACAGTGTTTTTGCTTATTAAACTTGATGAATTCTCTCCTCTTGACTGTAGAATAGTGTGTAAAGCAAAGCACAATACATTCCTATGTGTAGAAGCAAAGATATACGCGATTTCACAATGTGTTCCTAGAACAGCTGTGAGCAACTTTTTTACACCACGTTAACAACACATTTGAAGCTCAATATTTCATGGGCTGAAGCGGGGAAGATAGAAAACGTGTGCCCTGTAAAGGCGAAGTCTGTGGCATTAACAGGAAGGGAGAAAAAGTACTTTCTACCCATTTTTAGGTTCAGCGGTAAAATGGCAAGTTTCTATGGAACTGCATCTCGTCTTGTGACTGTGGTTTTCCCGGACACACAAAAATGCTGAAATTCGACTTATACAGTGTTTTTGCTTATTAAACTTGATGAATTCTCATCTCTTGACTGTAGAATAGTGTGTAAAGCAAAGCACAATACATTGCTATGTGTAGAAGCAAAGATATACGCGATTTCACAATGTGTTCCTAGAACAGCTGTGAGCAACTTTTTTTACACCACGTTAACAACACATTTGAAGCTCAATATTTCATGGGCTGAAGCGGGGAAGATAGAAAACGTGTGCCCTGTAAAGGCGAAGTCTGTGGCATTAACAGGAAGGGAGAAAAAGTACTTTCTACCCATTTTTAGGTTCAGCGGTAAAATGGCAAGTTTCTATGGAACTGCATCTCGGCTTGTGACTGTGGTTTTCCCGGTCACACAAAAATGCTGAAATTCGACTTATACAGTGTTTTTGCTTATTAAACTTGATGAATTCTCTCCTCTTGACTGTAGAATGGTGTGTAAAGCAAAGCACAATACATTGCTATGTGTAGAAGCAAAGATATACGCGATTTCACAATGTGTTCCTAGAACAGCTGTGAGCAACTTTTTTACACAATGTTAACAACACATTTGAAGCTCAATATTTCATGGGCTGAAGCGGGGAAGATAGAAAACGTGTGCCCTGTAAAGGCGAAGTCTGTGGCATTAACAGGAAGGGAGAAAAAGTACTTTCTACCCATTTTTAGGTTCAGCGGTAAAATGGCAAGTCTCTATGGAACTGCATCTCGTCTTGTGACTGTGGTTTTCCCGGTCACACAAAAATGCTGAAATTCGACTTATACAGTGTTTGTGCTTATTAAACTTGATGAATTCTCTCCTCTTGACTGTAGAAGAGTGTGTAAAGCAAAGCACAATACATTCCTATGTGTAGAAGCAAAGATATACGCGATTTCACAATGTGTTCCTAGAACAGCTGTGAGCAACTTTTTTACACCACGTTAACAACACATTTGAAGCTCAATATTTCATGGGCTGAAGCGGGGAAGATAGAAAACGTGTGCCCTGTAAAGGCGAAGTTTGTGGCATTAACAGGAAGGGAGAAAAAGTACTTTCTACCCATTTTTAGGTTCAGCGGTAAAATGGCAAGTTTCTATGGAACTGCATCTCGGCTTGTGACTGTGGTTTTCCCGGTCACACAAAAATGCTGAAATTCGACTTATACAGTGTTTTTGCTTATTAAACTTGATGAATTCTCTCCTCTTGACTGTAGAATAGTGTGTAAAGCAAAGCACAATACATTCCTATGTGTAGAAGCAAAGATATACAGTACGCGATTTCACAATGTGTTCCTAGAACAGCTGTGAGCAACTTTTTTACACAATGTTAACAACACATTTGAAGCTCAATATTTCATGGGCTGAAGCGGGGAAGATAGAAAACGTGTGCCCTGTAAAGGCGAAGTCTGTGGCATTAACAGGAAGGGAGAAAAAGTACTTTCTACCCATTTTTAGGTTCAGCGGTAAAATGGCAAGTTTCTATGGAACTGCATCTCGTCTTGTGACTGTGGTTTTCCCGGTCACACAAAAATGCTGAAATTCGACTTATACAGTGTTTTTGCTTATTAAACTTGATGAATTCTCATCTCTTGACTGTAGAATAGTGTGTAAAGCAAAGCACAATACATTGCTATGTGTAGAAGCAAAGATATACGCGATTTCACAATGTGTTCCTAGAACAGCTGTGAGCAACTTTTTTACACCACGTTAACAACACATTTGAAGCTCAATATTTCATGGGCTGAAGCGGGGAAGATAGAAAACGTGTGCCCTGTAAAGGCGAAGTCTGTGGCATTAACAGGAAGGGAGAAAAAGTACTTTCTACCCATTTTTAGGTTCAGCGGTAAAATGGCAAGTTTCTATGGAACTGCATCTCGGCTTGTGACTGTGGTTTTCCCGGTCACACAAAAATGCTGAAATTCGACTTATACAGTGTTTTTGCTTATTAAACTTGATGAATTCTCTCCTCTTGACTGTAGAATAGTGTGTAAAGCAAAGCACAATACATTCCTATGTGTAGAAGCAAAGATATACGCGATTTCACAATGTGTTCCTAGAACAGCTGTGAGCAACTTTTTTACACAATGTTAACAACACATTTGAAGCTCAATATTTCATGGGCTGAAGCGGGGAAGATAGAAAACGTGTGCCCTGTAAAGGCGAAGTCTGTGGCATTAACAGGAAGGGAGAAAAAGTACTTTCTACCCATTTTTAGGTTCAGCGGTAAAATGGCAAGTTTCTATGGAACTGCATCTCGTCTTGTGACTGTGGTTTTCCCGGTCACACAAAAATGCTGAAATTCGACTTATACAGTGTTTTTGCTTATTAAACTTGATGAATTCTCATCTCTTTAAACTGCAGGAGATACAGGCACCCCCTTCGGAGGACAGTATCTTCGGAAGCAGGGGGACCCCAGAGCTGATATTAACGGGGTTCTGCTCCCGAGACCGTCTGCTTCATTCTTGTATTAAAGAAATGAAGGGGGGGGGGGCGGTTTGGATCTGTCCTCTAAAACCTCATCTGAAAATGATTTAGATCAATGCAGAGAGAAGCTTTACTATTAGCAATTAAAAGGGATATTGAAATACTGTATATACAGTATATACATACATACACTGGTTGTGGGGCAATAACCTGTCTGTGATTGAGAATGTGTGCTTGTCCGTTACATCCTCAGTAGATTATTATTCTCTTTGTCTACACTCTGATTTTTCCCTGTAAATAATCTTCTATTCATTTACCTCCTATTTTGAATATACGTCTTAATGTAGTACTGTACTTTTATTGCTGCAATCCTATTATATGTAGCCCTGGTAAGAAATGGTGCTATAGTTCTATCCTTCTCCTGGTATAATCCCTGGTAAGGGCAGGTTGCCTGGAGTTATAATGGGTTCCCCCCACTTCAAGCACTTGCCCTGAGTGGTGGAGGTAGGTCACCTGACCCTGTGTCAAAGCAAGAGACACAGGGGCGGTGCCTGCTGAGATCATAAAAGAGCAGTGCATTTCCTATTTAGTGTGTTCTGTTCTGTCAGTCTGAGAGTAGTGAGTGAGTGAGTTAGTGAGGAGAGGAGTGATCAGCTCATGAGTAGAGCTGAAATAGCTGTAGTTAGTGAGGTGGACCAAATACCTCTCACCCTGCTTAGGGGGTGAGGGAAGAGCTAGCCCCACTCTGGATGCCCTTTGGGTCCAGAGTGACGGCAGGGAACATCATAAGGGAGAACAGTTAGTGGACTGTGCATCAACTGTACCTGTCGGCTGCTGCTGCTGCTGCCCAAGAGAATAAAGAGACTGCTGCTTTTAAAGATAATCCGTGTGTGAGACTGGAATCTCTCATCCCTGTGGGGAATCTCTGTGGTAAGGATTCCTCCCCGCATTCCTGGGGCTTACTATAGATGGAGGCGCTTGTTACGCCGGTGCTGCCCGCAGACCAGACCCGTCCCCTGAGCTGAAGGGGGAAGTGGTAATACACGCACCCGCAGCAAAGGGAGCGTGTCCGTAGTGTGGTATGAAGCGTTGCCAGGCCAGGTGTAGTAAGGTAGACAATACTTGCCGGTACCGGTTGTAGAGATAGAGTGAATGATGCCTTTCCGAAGTCAGGGAGTGGAGAGTGGAGATAGGTCGTAGTCCAAGCCGAGTTCAAGGGGTTACCAGAGTGAGCGTTGTCCAAGGAGTGCCGAGATCGAGAGCCAGAGGCGTAGTCGTACGAGCTGCGTCAGAACCTGTGAAAACACTGAGAGAATCCAGAAGTACTTCCATACAGAGACTATGTCGAGCAAAGACTGAGCAGAGAGGAGCTAGATAAAGAAGGAAGGTCTAATTAGGAACGGAGGCGGGACAGGAAGAGCTACAGGGAGACACTGCAGATTGGTGCAGGCATAACAGGCCAGGTGAGTCTTGTTAGTAACCTGAGTATGCCCGTGCAGTGTGCGGGGGCGGAGCCTGAGGTCCGGGGGACGGGAATAAGAGTGTGCAGACTGAGCTTGCTCCGTAACTCGTGTACGCGTGTGAACAGAGCCAGTGGATGGTGCAGGTGTGCGTGCAGGAGGGCGTGGGCGCGCCCGGCGCTGTGCAGAGGAATCGCCGAGGGGAGTGATTCCGCGACGCGTGTTGAAGGCCATCTTCCATTCATCCCCCTTCCTGATGTGCACCAGGTTATAGGCACCATGTAGATCTAACTTGGAAAAAATCTTGGCCCCCTGTAATTTATCGAACAGTTCGGTAATAAGGGGAAGGGGTAACGATTTTTAATAGTGATGTGGTTTAAACCCCTGTAGTCGATGCAAGGCCTCAACGATCCGTCCTTTTTCTTGACGAAGAAAAACCCAGCCCCTGCTGGGGAATTGGAATGACGAATAAAGCCTTTCTTGAGATTCTCCTGGATATATTCATCCATAGCGTGAGATTCTGGTAACGACAAGGGGTAGGTCTTGGACTTGGGTAGGGAGTAGAGTTTTGGGAAGCAAGGAGCACAGCTGAAGTAGAAGTCTGCAGGGAGAATCCTGTAGAAAAAATGAATAAAGGGCACAACTCCGTGCTAAAACTGAGGGTGATTTATTGGATAAATGCACAGGGACAGAAACACAGCCCACAACCGACATGTTTCGTCCCACGGGACTTTATCAAGGTGTACCACATCACTATACCTCCTTACCTTTAATACACCCGTTTTGCGCCAAAATCGCCCAACCGAGTACACTGCGCATGCGCGCCGGCGAAGCGTCGCATCTCTGTGACATCGCCTCCCCTCTGGCACTAGTCCTAGAGTCAGAGACCACGTCACTGGGATGCGTCCGTTTCCACCCTGGAACGCATGCCAGCTGTGCTCCTATTGGGCGAAGGCGGAAGAGGGATGAAAGCTACATTTTTTTACACTCAACAACTTTATTAATGTTAAAAAAAGAGACAAACATATTTTGCCCATAGCTAAACTTTGCAAACAGACACAGTGCTACTTTAGTTTAGGATTACATTAAAAACAAACACTAATCACATTGAATAACCTTTGATAAATAAAGAGAAAGAAGATGTTTTAAGCAGTCACAAAGCTACATTTAGACTTCAATCATTTTAGAAGACTATATTCTAATCTAAGTAGATAAGTGTATTTAGGGAAGTGTATATGTTAAGGGGGGTAAGCAGGGTAAACCATATCTGCGGTAGTCGCACTGACTGACCGCTAGGTCCCATGTTCATGTCCCCCCTTGACCTAGTATTATATACATGCTGGAATTATTTATAGAAGTTCCTATCTACCTATATGCTGTAATACAGCTTGTGAGTCCATACACTTGTATGAGCGTCAATCTCTACGTTTATACATATTGGGTAGGGAGTAACCGGGAACTAGATCGATCGGACAATCGTAAGTCCTGTGTGGCGGCAAGAGGTCTGACTGTACCTTATTGAAAACGTCCCGGAATTGATGGTAAATGGAAGGTAGAATAACTTCGGGAACAGAGGTATTGGCCAGCAGTTGATGAGTCTCGTCTGACCTCGGCCTCCAGGAAATGGGAGCAGAGGAAGTCCAGTCAATGAGAGGATTGTTAAGCTGTAGCCAAGGAAGACCAAGGGTGATGGGTATCCCAGGAGCGTGAGTGGCATCGAGAACTAAGATCTCCTTGTGCAGATGTGAGGACAGAAGCAAGGGAGCCGTCTCTAAGGAGATGTGGGCCGGGGTAAGAGGACGTCCATCGATACAGAGGAGTGCGATGGGAACCTTCTTTCTCACGAGTGGTATGCGGTTTAACCTGGCGAATTCAAGATCCACGAAGTTTCCTCCAGCTCCTGAGTCAATGAAAGCGGCGGTAGAAGTCTTGAACTTATCGCCTGAAAGGGAGACTCTAAGTCTGTGGTTCCGAGAGGGGGTAACCAGGCTCACTAATAAAGGTCAAGCCACTTGGCTGCCAGAATGCCCTGCTTCAGCACAGACCAGAAAGGCATTGTGATAAGCGTATCCCCGGTATAGTCAGGGGTTAATGGGAGTCGTCCCCGTCCCCCCAGTATACGGCCAGAACCATGGACCCGGTACTTGTGGTTCGGATTCTCTCCAACCAGCCATAATGTTGTGAGAGTGAAATTATGTCTAAGTCCAGCTTTGGTACATTAGAAGCAACTCTGAAACTTAACCTAAGCGTTTTTCGAAGCTACTTTTTGGCTAACTTCTTATAAGAAGGTCTAGGAGCTCTGAAAATGAACGTGCGCGTCTTTCACTCTTCCCGAGGGACTTAGAATAATTTTGTGATATTTTTTATTAAAATGGTGTATAAGTGTATATATATAAATATATTTTATGCACTGTATATGAGCTGGCGATTTCTAAGTCTGTGGTTCCGAGAGGGGGTAACCAGGCTCACTAATAAAGGTCAAGCCACTTGGCTGCCAGAATGCCCTGCTTCAGCACAGACCAGAAAGGCATTGTGATAAGCGTATCCCCGGTATAGTCAGGGGTTAATGGGAGTCGTCCCCGTCCCCCCAGTATACGGCCAGAACCATGGACCCGGTACTTGTGGTTCGGACTCTCTCCAACCAGCCATAATGTTGTGAGAGTGAAATTATGTCTAAGTCCAGCTTTGGTACATTAGAAGCAACTCTGAAACTTAACCTAAGCGTTTTTCGAAGCTACTTTTTGGCTAACTTCTTATAGGAAGGTCTAGGAGCTCTGAAAATGAACGTGCGCGTCTTTCACTCTTCCCGAGGGACTTAGAAGAATTTTGTGATATTTTTTATTAAAATGGTGTATAAGGGTATATATATAAATATATTTTATGCACTGTATATGAGCTGGCGATTTCTAAGTCTGTGGTTCCGAGAGGGGGTAACCAGGCTCACTAATAAAGGTCAAGCCACTTGGCTGCCAGAATGCCCTGCTTCAGCACAGACCAGAAAGGCATTGTGATAAGCGTATCCCCGGTATAGTCAGGGGTTAATGGGAGTCGTCCCCGTCCCCCCAGTATACGGCCAGAACCATGGACCCGGTACTTGTGGTTCGGACTGTCTCCAACCAGCCATAATGTTGTGAGAGTGAAATTATGTCTAAGTCCAGCTTTGGTACATTAGAAGCAACTCTGAAACTTAACCTAAGCGTTTTTCGAAACTACTTTTTGGCTAACTTCTTATAGGAAGGTCTAGGAGCTCTGAAAATGAACGTGCGCGTCTTTCACTCTTCCCGAGTGACTTAGAAGAATTTTGTGATATTTTTTATTAAATGGTGTATAAGGGTATATATATAAATATATTTTATGCACTGTATATGAGCTGGCGATTTCTAAGTCTGTGGTTCCGAGAGGGGGTAACCAGGCTCACTAATAAAGGTCAAGCCACTTGGCTGCCAGAATGCCGTGCTTCAGCACAGACCAGAAAGGCATTGTGATTAGCGTATCCCCGGTATAGTCAGGGGTTAATGGGAGTCGTCCCCGTCCCCCCCAGTATACGGCCAGAACCATGGACCCGGTACTTGTGGTTCGGACTGTCTCCAACAAGCCATAATGTTGTGAGAGTGAAATTATGTCTAAGTCCAGCTTTGGTACATTAGAAGCAACTCTGAAACTTAACCTAAGCGTTTTTCGAAGCTACTTTTGGCCAGAACCATGGACCCGGTACTTGTGGTTCGGACTGTCTCCAACCAGCCATAATGTTGTGAGAGTGAAATTATGTCTAAGTCCAGCTTTGGTACATTAGAAGCAACTCTGAAACTTAACCTAAGCGTTTTTCGAAGCTACTTTTTGGCTAACTTCTTATAGGAAGGTCTAGGAGCTCTGAAAATGAACGTGCGCGTCTTTCACTCTTCCCGAGGGACTTAGAAGAATTTTGTGATATTTTTTATTAAATGGTGTATAAGGGTATATATATAAATATATTTTATGCACTGTATATGAGCTGGCGATTTCTAAGTCTGTGGTTCCGAGAGGGGGTAACCAGGCTCACTAATAAAGGTCAAGCCACTTGGCTGCCAGAATGCCCTGCTTCAGCACAGACCAGAAAGGCATTGTGATAAGCATATCCCCGGTATAGTCAGGGGTTAATGGGAGTCGTCCCCGTCCCCCCAGTATACGGCCAGAACCATGGACCCGGTACTTGTGGTTCGGACTCTCTCCAACCAGCCATAATGTTGTGAGAGTGAAATTATGTCTAAGTCCAGCTTTGGTACATTAGAAGCAACTCTGAAACTTAACCTAAGCGTTTTTCGAAGCTACTTTTTGGCTAACTTCTTATAGGAAGGTCTAGGAGCTCTGAAAATGAACGTACGCGTCTTTCACTCTTCCCGAGGGACTTAGAAGAAATTTGTGATATTTTTTATTAAAATGGTGTATAAGGGTATATATATAAATATATTTTATGCACTGTATATGAGCTGGCGATTTCTAAGTCTGTGGTTCCGAGAGGGGGTAACCAGGCTCACTAATAAAGGTCAAGCCACTTGGCTGCCAGAATGCCCTGCTTCAGCACAGACCAGAAAGGCATTGTGATAAGCATATCCCCGGTATAGTCAGGGGTTAATGGGAGTCGTCCCCGTCCCCCCAGTATACGGCCAGAACCATGGACCCGGTACTTGTGGTTCGGACTCTCTCCAACCAGCCATAATGTTGTGAGAGTGAAATTATGTCTAAGTCCAGCTTTGGTACATTAGAAGCAACTCTGAAACTTAACCTAAGCGTTTTTCGAAACTACTTTTTGGCTAACTTCTTATAGGAAGGTGTAGGAGATCTGAAAATGAACGTGCGCGTCTTTCACTCTTCCCGAGGGACTTAGAAGAATTTTGTGATATTTTTTATTAAAATGGTGTATAAGGGTATATATATAAATATTTTTTATGCACTGTATATGAGCTGGCGATTTCTAAGTCTGTGGTTCCGAGAGGGGGTAACCAGGCTCACTAATAAAGGTCAAGCCACTTGGCTGCCAGAATGCCCTGCTTCAGCACAGACCAGAAAGGCATTGTGATAAGCGTATCCCCGATATAGTCAGGGGTTAATGGGAGTCGTCCCCGTCCCCCCAGTATACGGCCAGAACCATGGACCCGGTACTTGTGGTTCGGACTCTCTCCAACCAGCCATAATGTTGTGAGAGTGAAATTATGTCTAAGTCCAGCTTTGGTACATTAGAAGCAACTCTGAAACTTAACCTAAGCGTTTTTCGAAGCTACTTTTTGGCTAACTTCTTATAGGAAGGTCTAGGAGCTCTGAAAATGAACGTGCGCGTCTTCCACTCTTCCCGAGGGACTTAGAAGAAATTTGTGATATTTTTTATTAAAATGGTGTATAAGGGTATATATATAAATATATTTTATGCACTGTATATGAGCTGGCGATTTCTAAGTCTGTGGTTCCGAGAGGGGGTAACCAGGCTCACTAATAAAGGTCAAGCCACTTGGCTGCCAGAATGCCCTGCTCAGCACAGACCAGAAAGGCATTGTGATAAGCGTATCCCCGGTATAGTCAGGGGTTAATGGGAGTCGTCCCCGTCCCCCCAGTATACGGCCAGAACCATGGACCCGGTACTTGTGGTTCGGACTCTCTCCAACCAGCCATAATGTTGTGAGAGTGAAATTATGTCTAAGTCCAGCTTTGGTACATTAGAAGCAACTCTGAAACTTAACCTAAGCGTTTTTCGAAGCTACTTTTTGGCTAACTTCTTATAGGAAGGTCTAGGAGCTCTGAAAATGAACGTGCGCGTCTTCCACTCTTCCCGAGGGACTTAGAAGAAATTTGTGATATTTTTTATTAAAATGGTGTATAAGGGTATATATATAAATATATTTTATGCACTGTATATGAGCTGGCGATTTCTAAGTCTTTGGTTCCGAGAGGGGGTAACCAGGCTCACTAATAAAGGTCAAGCCACTTGGCTGCCAGAATGCCCTGCTTCAGCACAGACCAGAAAGGCATTGTGATAAGCGTATCCCCGGTATAGTCAGGGGTTAATGGGAGTCGTCCCCGTCCCCCCAGTATACGGCCAGAACCATGGACCCGGTACTTGTGGTTCGGACTCTCTCCAACCAGCCATAATGTTGTGAGAGTGAAATTATGTCTAAGTCCAGCTTTGGTACATTAGAAGCAACTCTGAAACTTAACCTAAGCGTTTTTCGAAGCTACTTTTTGGCTAACTTCTTATAGGAAGGTCTAGGAGCTCTGAAAATGAACGTGCGCGTCTTCCACTCTTCCCGAGGGACTTAGAAGAAATTTGTGATATTTTTTATTAAAATGGTGTATAAGGGTATATATATAAATATATTTTATGCACTGTATATGAGCTGGCGATTTCTAAGTCTGTGGTTCCGAGAGGGGGTAACCAGGCTCACTAATAAAGGTCAAGCCACTTGGCTGCCAGAATGCCCTGCTCAGCACAGACCAGAAAGGCATTGTGATAAGCGTATCCCCGGTATAGTCAGGGGTTAATGGGAGTCGTCCCCGTCCCCCCAGTATACGGCCAGAACCATGGACCCGGTACTTGTGGTTCGGACTCTCTCCAACCAGCCATAATGTTGTGAGAGTGAAATTATGTCTAAGTCCAGCTTTGGTACATTAGAAGCAACTCTGAAACTTAACCTAAGCGTTTTTCGAAGCTACTTTTTGGCTAACTTCTTATAGGAAGGTCTAGGAGCTCTGAAAATGAACGTGCGCGTCTTCCACTCTTCCCGAGGGACTTAGAAGAAATTTGTGATATTTTTTATTAAAATGGTGTATAAGGGTATATATATAAATATATTTTATGCACTGTATATGAGCTGGCGATTTCTAAGTCTGTGGTTCCGAGAGGGGGTAACCAGGCTCACTAATAAAGGTCAAGCCACTTGGCTGCCAGAATGCCCTGCTTCAGCACAGACCAGAAAGGCATTGTGATAAGCGTATCCCCGGTATAGTCAGGGGTTAATGGGAGTCGTCCCCGTCCCCCCAGTATACGGCCAGAACCATGGACCCGGTACTTGTGGTTCGGACTGTCTCCAACCAGCCATAATGTTGTGAGAGTGAAATTATGTCTAAGTCCAGCTTTGGTACATTAGAAGAAACTCTGAAACTTAACCTAAGCGTTTTTCGAAGCTACTTTTTGGCTAACTTCTTATAGGAAGGTCTAGGAGCTCTGAAAATGAACGTGCGCGTCTTTCACTCTTCCCGAGGGACTTAGAAGAATTTTGTGATATTTTTTATTAAAATGGTGTATAAGGGTATATATATAAATATATTTTATGCACTGTATATGAGCTGGCGATTTCTAAGTCTGTGGTTCCGAGAGGGGGTAACCAGGCTCACTAATAAAGGTCAAGCCACTTGGCTGCCAGAATGCCCTGCTTCAGCACAGACCAGAAAGGCATTGTGATAAGCGTATCCCCCGTATAGTCAGGGGTTAATGGGAGTCGTCCCCGTCCCCCCAGTATACGGCCAGAACCATGGACCCGGTACTTGTGGTTCGGACTGTCTCCAACCAGCCATAATGTTGTGAGAGTGAAATTATGTCTAAGTCCAGCTTTGGTACATTAGAAGCAACTCTGAAACTTAACCTAAGCGTTTTTCGAAGCTACTTTTTGGCTTTCTTATAGGAAGGTCTAGGAGCTCTGAAAATGAACGTGCGCGTCTTTCACTCTTCCCGAGGGACTTAGAAGAATTTTGTGATATTTTTTATTAAATGGTGTATAAGGGTATATATATAAATATATTTTATGCACTGTATATGAGCTGGCGATTTCTAAGTCTGTGGTTCCGAGAGGGGGTAACCAGGCTCACTAATAAAGGTCAAGCCACTTGGCTGCCAGAATGCCCTGCTTCAGCACAGACCAGAAAGGCATTGTGATAAGCGTATCCCCGGTATAGTCAGGGGTTAATGGGAGTCGTCCCAGTCCCCCCAGTATACGGAACCATGGACCCGGTACTTGTGGTTCGGACTGTCTTCAACCAGCCATAATGTTGTGAGAGTGAAATTATGTCTAAGTCCAGCTTTGGTACATTAGAAGCAACTCTGAAACTTAACCTAAGCGTTTTTCGAAGCTACTTTTTGGCTAACTTCTTATAGGAAGGTCTAGGAGCTCTGAAAATGAACGTGCGCGTCTTCCACTCTTCCGGAGGGACTTAGAAGAAATTTGTGATATTTTTTATTAAAATGGTGTATAAGGGTATATATATAAATATATTTTATGCACTGTATATGAGCTGGCGATTTCTAAGTCTGTGGTTCCGAGAGGGGGTAACCAGGCTCACTAATAAAGGTCAAGCCACTTGGCTGCCAGAATGCCCTGCTTCAGCACAGACCAGAAAGGCATTGTGATAAGCATATCCCCGGTATAGTCAGGGGTTAATGGGAGTCGTTAATGGGAGCGAGTAAACATTGCATGTCATTTCCCAGAATCCCTTGCTGCAGTGGGAGCACTGTATGCTACTGTACTGTAGGTGATAATGGTTGAAATATATATATATATATATATATATATATATATATAGATATATAGATATATATCTATATATATATATATATATATACATACACATCAACCAGTACAATAATTTAAAAGGGGGGAATTAAAATGGTTGAAGTGGATAATGACAAGTATATACCGATCCAAAAAAACAACTCCTGAGCATGTATGTACTGCTTACATGGATGTACTATTAGCATGTACAGTGTTGTTTGTTACTGCAGTTACCAATTTATTTCCATTTTAAATATTTAATTTCTCTGAAATGGTGCAAGCAAATTGTATGAAAAGTTGCAAACGAATACATGAATGTTTTGTATCCAGAGTCAGGGGGATGAGATGAGATGGGGTCATGTTCATACAGTATTTGAACTGTACATTACTAAAAGAAGGCTTTTTTTCTATGCAGATACAGTATAGTGTTTCAAACACATGCTATACACACGTACACACACATACACATACACACACACACACACACACACACACACACACGAGGTAATGTAAAGATGTGGGTGAACAGAGCGAAAAAGATTGTACTAGAAACGCTTATTAACATCAAAGGAATGGGCCTAAAGCAAAAGTTTGAACAGCAGCAGCAGCTGCAGTACCCCTGATATCTATGGATGGGACAGATACCCCCTGCAGACGCACGCACGCACGCACGCACGCACACACACACACACAGGGAGGGGTCTGTAGTGTGACAGAGCACACCAGCTTCGCCACCAGGCACTCCTTCTTGAATTAAAATAAAACTATCTCCTTACCTCTTTCTGGATGCCCCCTCTTTACCAACAAGAGGGACAGGACCAGCTCTCCTCAGCTTCCATTTTCCTCTTCCTTTCCTCTCTCCCTTGAAAACTTTCTGCACCTGAGACAGTGGGAGGGAGGGAGATAGAGCATGAAACAGCACCCCAAATCCTGTCCCATTACAAGCAGCACAGGCTTCTGTCCCTCTACTCCTCTGCCTCCAGTCATTTGCATGGGAGGGAGGAGCTGCTTGCTCTCTCTCTCCCTCTTTCTCCCTCTCTCTCCTCTACCTCTCTCCCTCCCTCTCTCTTTTAGAAGCTTTACACCTGCCATCCTGCCTACAGTATGTGATGATATCACAATGTCTCTCTTACATCACAGACAGGCTGACATCATCACACAGGCTGGCGGCCAGCAAGAGACAGAAATGCAGATAGAGACACACTGACAAATACATACACTGTAGGCACAGGCACCATGCGGCTTCTGCACCATAAAAGTTCATTTGAATCAAAAATAATGTCATCTTTTAAGTGAGGCGCTATTGAAATCTTGGGGGTCTAAGTGTCAAGACATTCTTGACATAAAACGGAGGCATCATTTTCAATCATTCAATAATGATGTGGTTTTGGATGACAGTATTCTATGAGATATCATGGGAAAATAATAGGAGACATAATGGAAATACAGTATCGTCCAATTTGTGACCATAATGGGAATATACATAGCGCTTCCTTCACAGGAAATAATACATGTGACATAACGGGAATGTAGTAAGTATGTGGGTTTGGCTGGGATTATCCTACATCCTGCAGGGATATAATAACTGGGAAAACGCTATATTTGATACCGCCACGTTGTGGGATGAGCGAGTAAACATTGCATGTCATTTCCCAGAATCCCTTGCTGCAGTGGGAGCACTGTATGCTACTGTACTGTAGGTGATAATGGTTGGAATATATATATATATATATATATATATATATATAGATATATAGATATATATCTATATATATATATATATATATATATATATATATATATATAATTATATATATATACATACACATCAACCAGTACAATAATTTAAAAGGGGGGAATTAAAATGGTTGAAGTGGATAATGACAAGTATATACCGATCCAAAAAAACAACTCCTGAGCATGTATGTACTGCTTACATGGATGTACTATTAGCATGTACAGTGTTGTTTGTTACTGCAGTTACCAATTTATTTCCATTTTAAATATTTAATTTCTCTGAAATGGTGCAAGCAAATTGTATGAAAAGTTGCAAACGAATACATGAATGTTTTGTATCCAGAGTCAGGGGGATGAGATGAGATGGGGTCATGTTCATACAGTATTTGAACTGTACATTACTAAAAGAAGGCTTTTTTTCTATGCAGATACAGTATAGTGTTTCAAACACATGCTATACACACGTACACACACATACACATACACACACACACACACACACACACGAGGTAATGTAAAGATGTGGGTGAACAGAGCGAAAAAGATTGTACTAGAAACGCTTATTAATATCAAAGGAATGGGCCTAAAGCAAAAGTTTGAACAGCAGCAGCAGCTGCAGTACCCCTGATATCTATGGATGGGACAGATACCCCCTGCAGACGCACGCACGCACACACGCACACACACAGGGAGGGGTCTGTAGTGTGACAGAGCACACCAGCTTCGCCACCAGGCACTCCTTCTTGAATTAAAATAAAACTATCTCCTTACCTCTTTCTGGATGCCCCCTCTTTACCAACAAGAGGGACAGGACCAGCTCTCCTCAGCTTCCATTTTCCTCTTCCTTTCCTCTCTCCCTTGAAAACTTTCTGCACCTGAGACAGTGGGAGGGAGGGAGATAGAGCATGAAACAGCACCCCAAATCCTGTCCCATTACAAGCAGCACAGGCTTCTGTCCCTCTACTCCTCTGCCTCCAGTCATTTGCATGGGAGGGAGGAGCTGCTTGCTCTCTCTCTCCCTCTTTCTCCCTCTCTCTCCTCTACCTCTCTCCCTCCCTCTCTCTTTTAGAAGCTTTACACCTGCCATCCTGCCTACAGTATGTGATGATATCACAATGTCTCTCTTACATCACAGACAGGCTGACATCATCACACAGGCTGGCGGCCAGCAAGAGACAGAAATGCAGATAGAGACACACTGACAAATACATACACTGTAGGCACAGGCACCATGCGGCTTCTGCACCATAAAAGTTCATTTGAATCAAAAATAATGTCATCTTTTAAGTGAGGCGCTATTGAAATCTTGGGGGTCTAAGTGTCAAGACAATCTTGACATAAAACGGAGGCATCATTTTCAATCATTCAATAATGATGTGGTTTTGGATGACAGTATTCTATGAGATATCATGGGAAAATAATAGGAGACATAATGGAAATACAGTATCGTCCAATTTGTGACCATAATGGGAATATACATAGCGCTTCCTTCACAGGAAATAATACATGTGACATAACGGGAATGTAGTAAGTATGTGGGTTTGGCTGGGATTATCCTACATCCTGCAGGGATATAATAACTGGGAAAACGCTATATTTGATACCGCCACGTTGTGGGATGAGCGAGTAAACATTGCATGTCATTTCCCAGAATCCCTTGCTGCAGTGGGAGCACTGTATGCTACTGTACTGTAGGTGATAATGGTTGAAATATATATATATAAATATAGATATATAGATATATATCTATATATATATATATATATATATATATATATATATATATACATACACATCAACCAGTACAATAATTTAAAAGGGGGGAATTAAAATGGTTGAAGTGGATAATGACAAGTATATACCGATCCAAAAAAACAACTCCTGAGCATGTATGTACTGCTTACATGGATGTACTATTAGCATGTACAGTGTTGTTTGTTACTGCAGTTACCAATTTATTTCCATTTTAAATATTTAATTTCTCTGAAATGGTGCAAGCAAATTGTATGAAAAGTTGCAAACGAATACATGAATGTTTTGTATCCAGAGTCAGGGGGATGAGATGAGATGGGGTCATGTTCATACAGTATTTGAACTGTACATTACTAAAAGAAGGCTTTTTTTCTATGCAGATACAGTATAGTGTTTCAAACACATGCTATACACACGTACACACACATACATATACACACACACACACACACACACACACACGAGGTAATGTAAAGATGTGGGTGAACAGAGCGAAAAAGATTGTACTAGAAACGCTTATTAACATCAAAGGAATGGGCCTAAAGCAAAAGTTTGAACAGCAGCAGCAGCTGCAGTACCCCTGATATCTATGGATGGGACAGATACCCCCTGCAGACGCACGCACGCACGCACGCACGCACACACACACACACAGGGAGGGGTCTGTAGTGTGACAGAGCACACCAGCTTCGCCACCAGGCACTCCTTCTTGAATTAAAATAAAACTATCTCCTTACCTCTTTCTGGATGCCCCCTCTTTACCAACAAGAGGGACAGGACCAGCTCTCCTCAGCTTCCATTTTCCTCTTCCTTTCCTCTCTCCCTTGAAAACTTTCTGCACCTGAGACAGTGGGAGGGAGGGAGATAGAGCATGAAACAGCACCCCAAATCCTGTCCCATTACAAGCAGCACAGGCTTCTGTCCCTCTACTCCTCTGCCTCCAGTCATTTGCATGGGAGGAGCTGCTTGCTCTCTCTCTCCCTCTTTCTCCCTCTCTCTCCTCTACCTCTCTCCCTCCCTCTCTCTTTTAGAAGCTTTACACCTGCCATCCTGCCTACAGTATGTGATGATATCACAATGTCTCTCTTACATCACAGACAGGCTGACATCATCACACAGGCTGGCGGCCAGCAAGAGACAGAAATGCAGATAGAGACACACTGACAAATACATACACTGTAGGCACAGGCACCATGCGGCTTCTGCACCATAAAAGTTCATTTGAATAAAAAATAATGTCATCTTTTAAGTGAGGCGCTATTGAAATCTTGGGGGTCTAAGTGTCAAGACAATCTTGACATAAAACGGAGGCATCATTTTCAATCATTCAATAATGATGTGGTTTTGGATGACAGTATTCTATGAGATATCATGGGAAAATAATAGGAGACATAATGGAAATACAGTATCGTCCAATTTGTGACCATAATGGGAATATACATAGCGCTTCCTTCACAGGAAATAATACATGTGACATAACGGGAATGTAGTAAGTATGTGGGTTTGGCTGGGATTATCCTACATCCTGCAGGGATATAATAACTGGGAAAACGCTATATTTGATACCGCCACGTTGTGGGATGAGCGAGTAAACATTGCATGTCATTTCCCAGAATCCCTTGCTGCAGTGGGAGCACTGTATGCTACTGTACTGTAGGTGATAATGGTTGAAATATATATATATATATATATATATAGATATATAGATATATATCTATCTATATATATATATATATATATATATATATATATATATATATATATATATATATATACATACACATCAACCAGTACAATAATTTAAAAGGGGGGAATTAAAATGGTTGAAGTGGATAATGACAAGTATATACCGATCCAAAAAAACAACTCCTGAGCATGTATGTACTGCTTACATGGATGTACTATTAGCATGTACAGTGTTGTTTGTTACTGCAGTTACCAATTTATTTCCATTTTAAATATTTAATTTCTCTGAAATGGTGCAAGCAAATTGTATGAAAAGTTGCAAACGAATACATGAATGTTTTGTATCCAGAGTCAGGGGGATGAGATGAGATGGGGTCATGTTCATACAGTATTTGAACTGTACATTACTAAAAGAAGGCTTTTTTTCTATGCAGATACAGTATAGTGTTTCAAACACATGCTATACACACGTACACACACATACACATACACACACACACACACACACACACGAGGTAATGTAAAGATGTGGGTGAACAGAGCGAAAAAGATTGTACTAGAAACGCTTATTAATATCAAAGGAATGGGCCTAAAGCAAAAGTTTGAACAGCAGCAGCAGCTGCAGTACCCCTGATATCTATGGATGGGACAGATACCCCCTGCAGACGCACGCACGCACGCACGCTCACACACAGGGAGGGGTCTGTAGTGTGACAGAGCACACCAGCTTCGCCACCAGGCACTCCTTCTTGAATTAAAATAAAACTATCTCCTTACCTCTTTCTGGATGCCCCCTCTTTACCAACAAGAGGGACAGGACCAGCTCTCCTCAGCTTCCATTTTCCTCTTCCTTTCCTCTCTCCCTTGAAAACTTTCTGCACCTGAGACAGTGGGAGGGAGGGAGATAGAGCATGAAACAGCACCCCAAATCCTGTCCCATTACAAGCAGCACAGGCTTCTGTCCCTCTACTCCTCTGCCTCCAGTCATTTGCATGGGAGGGAGGAGCTTCTTGCTCTCTCTCTCCCTCTTTCTCCCTCTCTCTCCTCTACCTCTCTCCCTCCCTCTCTCTTTTAGAAGCTTTACACCTGCCATCCTGCCTACAGTATGTGATGATATCACAATGTCTCTCTTACATCACAGACAGGCTGACATCATCACACAGGCTGGCGGCCAGCAAGAGACAGAAATGCAGATAGAGACACACTGACAAATACATACACTGTAGGCACAGGCACCATGCGGCTTCTGCACCATAAAAGTTCATTTGAATCAAAAATAATGTCATCTTTTAAGTGAGGCGCTATTGAAATCTTGGGGGTCTTAGTGTCAAGACAATCTTGACATAAAACGGAGGCATCATTTTCAATCATTCAATAATGATGTGGTTTTGGATGACAGTATTCTATGAGATATCATGGGAAAATAATAGGAGACATAATGGAAATACAGTATCGTCCAATTTGTGACCATAATGGGAATATACATAGCGCTTCCTTCACAGGAAATAATACATGTGACATAACGGGAATGTAGTAAGTATGTGGGTTTGGCTGGGATTATCCTACATCCTGCAGGGATATAATAACTGGGAAAACGCTATATTTGATACCGCCACGTTGTGGGATGAGCGAGTAAACATTGCATGTCATTTCCCAGAATCCCTTGCTGCAGTGGGAGCACTGTATGCTACTGTACTGTAGGTGATAATGGTTGAAATATATATATATATATATATATAGATATATAGATATATATCTATATATATATATATATATATATATATATATATATATATATATATATATATATATATATACATACACATCAACCAGTACAATAATTTAAAAGGGGGGAATTAAAATGGTTGAAGTGGATAATGACAAGTATATACCGATCCAAAAAAACAACTCCTGAGCATGTATGTACAGCTTACATGGATGTACTATTAGCATGTACAGTGTTGTTTGTTACTGCAGTTACCAATTTATTTCCATTTTAAATATTTAATTTCTCTGAAATGGTGCAAGCAAATTGTATGAAAAGTTGCAAACGAATACATGAATGTTTTGTATCCAGAGTCAGGGGGATGAGATGAGATGGGGTCATGTTCATACAGTATTTGAACTGTACATTACTAAAAGAAGGCTTTTTTTCTATGCAGATACAGTATAGTGTTTCAAACACATGCTATACACACGTACACACACATACACATACACACACACACACACACACACACGAGGTAATGTAAAGATGTGGGTGAACAGAGCGAAAAAGATTGTACTAGAAACGCTTATTAATATCAAAGGAATGGGCCTAAAGCAAAAGTTTGAACAGCAGCAGCAGCTGCAGTACCCCTGATATCTATGGATGGGACAGATACCCCCTGCAGACGCACGCACGCACGCACGCACACACACAGGGAGGGGTCTGTAGTGTGACAGAGCACACCAGCTTCGCCACCAGGCACTCCTTCTTGAATTAAAATAAAACTATCTCCTTACCTCTTTCTGGATGCCCCCTCTTTACCAACAAGAGGGACAGGACCAGCTCTCCTCAGCTTCCATTTTCCTCTTCCTTTCCTCTCTCCCTTGAAAACTTTCTGCACCTGAGACAGTGGGAGGGAGGGAGATAGAGCATGAAACAGCACCCCAAATCCTGTCCCATTACAAGCAGCACAGGCTTCTGTCCCTCTACTCCTCTGCCTCCAGTCATTTGCATGGGAGGGAGGAGCTGCTTGCTCTCTCTCTCCCTCTTTCTCCCTCTCTCTCCTCTACCTCTCTCCCTCCCTCTCTCTTTTAGAAGCTTTACACCTGCCATCCTGCCTACAGTATGTGATGATATCACAATGTCTCTCTTACATCACAGACAGGCTGACATCATCACACAGGCTGGCGGCCAGCAAGAGACAGAAATGCAGATAGAGACACACTGACAAATACATACACTGTAGGCACAGGCACCATGCGGCTTCTGCACCATAAAAGTTCATTTGAATCAAAAATAATGTCATCTTTTAAGTGAGGCGCTATTGAAATCTTGGGGGTCTAAGTGTCAAGACAATCTTGACATAAAACGGAGGCATCATTTTCAATCATTCAATAATGATGTGGTTTTGGATGACAGTATTCTATGAGATATCATGGGAAAATAATAGGAGACATAATGGAAATACAGTATCGTCCAATTTGTGACCATAATGGGAATATACATAGCGCTTCCTTCACAGGAAATAATACATGTGACATAACGGGAATGTAGTAAGTATGTGGGTTTGGCTGGGATTATCCTACATCCTGCAGGGATATAATAACTGGGAAAACGCTATATTTGATTCCGCCATGTTGCGGGATGAGCGAGTAAACATTGCATGTCATTTCCCAGAATCCCTTGCTGCAGTGGGAGCACTGTATGCTACTGTACTGTAGGTGATAATGGTTGAAATATATATATATATATATATATATAGATATATAGATATATATCTATATATATATATATATATAGATATATATCTATATATATATACATACACTACCGACACACTTTATTGAAGTGTGGTCGGTACCGCAAGCCGGGAAATCTCCCGGCTTGCTAGTGGCCGCCCCTCGGCGTGCCGCGCGTCATAGACGCGCGGTCACGTGTCATCGGGAGCGTGCGCCCCCTGCACGCGTGTCCAGGAGCTCCCCGAGGGAGCCCTGGTGTCCCGCGATCGCGGGACAGCGGCAGGGGGTTCCGGGGGACCCGGCGGACCCGGCAGCGGTAGGGAGAGCGCCCCGATCGGAGGGCGCTCTTCCGCTGCTTCGGCGTGCGCCCGTCACACTCGGGCGCGCGCCAGGCTACTGCTGCGGCACAGAACGGGCAAATGCTCGAATAAACTGTGCCGCAGCAGTACACATCAACCAGTACAATAATTTAAAAGGGGGGAATTAAAATGGTTGAAGTGGATAATGACAAGTATATACCGATCCAAAAAAACAACTCCTGAGCATGTATGTACTGCTTACATGGATGTACTATTAGCATGTACAGTGTTGTTTGTTACTGCAGTTACCAATTTATTTCCATTTTAAATATTTAATTTCTCTGAAATGGTGCAAGCAAATTGTATGAAAAGTTGCAAACGAATACATGAATGTTTTGTATCCAGAGTCAGGGGGATGAGATGAGATGGGGTCATGTTCATACAGTATTTGAACTGTACATTACTAAAAGAAGGCTTTTTTTCTATGCAGATACAGTATAGTGTTTCAAACACATGCTATACACACGTACACACACATACACATACACACACACACACACACACACACACACACACACGAGGTAATGTAAAGATGTGGGTGAACAGAGCGAAAAAGATTGTACTAGAAACGCTTATTAACATCAAAGGAATGGGCCTAAAGCAAAAGTTTGAACAGCAGCAGCAGCTGCAGTACCCCTGATATCTATGGATGGGACAGATACCCCCTGCAGACGCACGCACGCACGCACGCACGCACACACACAGGGAGGGGTCTGTAGTGTGACAGAGCACACCAGCTTCGCCACCAGGCACTCCTTCTTGAATTAAAATAAAACTATCTCCTTACCTCTTTCTGGATGCCCCCTCTTTACCAACAAGAGGGACAGGACCAGCTCTCCTCAGCTTCCATTTTCCTCTTCCTTTCCTCTCTCCCTTGAAAACTTTCTGCACCTGAGACAGTGGGAGGGAGGGAGATAGAGCATGAAACAGCACCCCAAATCCTGTCCCATTACAAGCAGCACAGGCTTCTGTCCCTCTACTCCTCTGCCTCCAGTCATTTGCATGGGAGGGAGGAGCTGCTTGCTCTCTCTCTCCCTCTTTCTCCCTCTCTCTCCTCTACCTCTCTCCCTCCCTCTCTCTTTTAGAAGCTTTACACCTGCCATCCTGCCTACAGTATGTGATGATATCACAATGTCTCTCTTACATCACAGACAGGCTGACATCATCACACAGGCTGGCGGCCAGCAAGAGACAGAAATGCAGATAGAGACACACTGACAAATACATACACTGTAGGCACAGGCACCATGCGGCTTCTGCACCATAAAAGTTAATTTGAATCAAAAATAATGTCATCTTTTAAGTGAGGCGCTATTGAAATCTTGGGGGTCTAAGTGTCAAGACAATCTTGACATAAAACGGAGGCATCATTTTCAATCATTCAATAATGATGTGGTTTTGGATGACAGTATTCTATGAGATATCATGGGAAAATAATAGGAGACATAATGGAAATACAGTATCGTCCAATTTGTGACCATAATGGGAATATACATAGCGCTTCCTTCACAGGAAATAATACATGTGACATAACGGGAATGTAGTAAGTATGTGGGTTTGGCTGGGATTATCCTACATCCTGCAGGGATATAATAACTGGGAAAACGCTATATTTGATACCGCCACGTTGTGGGATGAGCGAGTAAACATTGCATGTCATTTCCCAGAATCCCTTGCTGCAGTGGGAGCACTGTATGTTAACCCCTGACTATACCGGGGATACGCTTATCACAATGCCTTTCTGGTCTGTGCTGAAGCAGGGCATTCTGGCAGCCAAGTGGCTTGACCTTTATTAGTGAGCCTGGTTACCCCCTCTCGGAACCACAGACTTAGAAATCGCCAGCTCATATACAGTGCATAAAATATATTTATATATATACCCTTATACACCATTTTAATAAAAAATATCACAAATTTCTTCTAAGTCCCTCCGGAAGAGTGGAAGACGCGCACGTTCATTTTCAGAGCTCCTAGACCTTCCTATAAGAAGTTAGCCAAAAAGTAGCTTCGAAAAACGCTTAGGTTAAGTTTCAGAGTTGCTTCTAATGTACCAAAGCTGGACTTAGACATAATTTCACTCTCACAACATTATGGCTGGTTGAAGACAGTCCGAACCACAAGTACCGGGTCCATGGTTCCGTATACTGGGGGGACGGGGACGACTCCCATTAACCCCTGACTATACCGGGGATACGCTTATCACAATGCCTTTCTGGTCTGTGCTGAAGCAGGGCATTCTGGCAGCCAAGTGGCTTGACCTTTATTAGTGAGCCTGGTTACCCCCTCTCGGAACCACAGACTTAGAAATCGCCAGCTCATATACAGTGCATAAAATATATTTATATATATACCCTTATACACCATTTAATAAAAAATATCACAAAATTCTTCTAAGTCCCTCGGGAAGAGTGAAAGACGCGCACGTTCATTTTCAGAGCTCCTAGACCTTCCTATAAGAAAGCCAAAAAGTAGCTTCGAAAAACGCTTAGGTTAAGTTTCAGAGTTGCTTCTAATGTACCAAAGCTGGACTTAGACATAATTTCACTCTCACAACATTATGGCTGGTTGGAGACAGTCCGAACCACAAGTACCGGGTCCATGGTTCTGGCCGTATACTGGGGGGACGGGGACGACTCCCATTAACCCCTGACTATACGGGGGATACGCTTATCACAATGCCTTTCTGGTCTGTGCTGAAGCAGGGCATTCTGGCAGCCAAGTGGCTTGACCTTTATTAGTGAGCCTGGTTACCCCCTCTCGGAACCACAGACTTAGAAATCGCCAGCTCATATACAGTGCATAAAATATATTTATATATATACCCTTATACACCATTTTAATAAAAAATATCACAAAATTCTTCTAAGTCCCTCGGGAAGAGTGAAAGACGCGCACGTTCATTTTCAGAGCTCCTAGACCTTCCTATAAGAAGTTAGCCAAAAAGTAGCTTCGAAAAACGCTTAGGTTAAGTTTCAGAGTTGCTTCTAATGTACCAAAGCTGGACTTAGACATAATTTCACTCTCACAACATTATGGCTGGTTGGAGACAGTCCGAACCACAAGTACCGGGTCCATGGTTCTGGCCGTATACTGGGGGGACGGGGACGACTCCCATTAACCCCTGACTATACCGGGGATACGCTTATCACAATGCCTTTCTGGTCTGTGCTGAAGCAGGGCATTCTGGCAGCCAAGTGGCTTGACCTTTATTAGTGAGCCTGGTTACCCCCTCTCGGAACCACAGACTTAGAAATCGCCAGCTCATATACAGTGCATAAAATATATTTATATATATACCCTTATACACCATTTTAATAAAAAATATCACAAATTTCTTCTAAGTCCCTCGGGAAGAGTGGAAGACGCGCACGTTCATTTTCAGAGCTCCTAGACCTTCCTATAAGAAGTTAGCCAAAAAGTAGCTTCGAAAAACGCTTAGGTTAAGTTTCAGAGTTGCTTCTAATGTACCAAAGCTGGACTTAGACATAATTTCACTCTCACAACATTATGGCTGGTTGGAGAGAGTCCGAACCACAAGTACCGGGTCCATGGTTCTGGCCGTATACTGGGGGGACGGGGACGACTCCCATTAACCCCTGACTATACCGGGGATACGCTTATCACAATGCCTTTCTGGTCTGTGCTGAGCAGGGCATTCTGGCAGCCAAGTGGCTTGACCTTTATTAGTGAGCCTGGTTACCCCCTCTCGGAACCACAGACTTAGAAATCGCCAGCTCATATACAGTGCATAAAATATATTTATATATATACCCTTATACACCATTTTAATAAAAAATATCACAAATTTCTTCTAAGTCCCTCGGGAAGAGTGGAAGACGCGCACGTTCATTTTCAGAGCTCCTAGACCTTCCTATAAGAAGTTAGCCAAAAAGTAGCTTCGAAAAACGCTTAGGTTAAGTTTCAGAGTTGCTTCTAATGTACCAAATCTGGACTTAGACATAATTTCACTCTCACAACATTATGGCTGGTTGGAGAGAGTCCGAACCACAAGTACCGGGTCCATGGTTCTGGCCGTATACTGGGGGGACGGGGACGACTCCCATTAACCCCTGACAATACCGGGGATACGCTTATAACAATGCCTTTCTGGTCTGTGCTGAAGCAGGGCATTCTGGCAGCCAAGTGGCTTGACCTTTATTAGTGAGCCTGGTTACCCCCTCTCGGAACCACAGACTTAGAAATCGCCAGCTCATATACAGTGCATAAAAAATATTTATATATATACCCTTATACACCATTTTAATAAAAAATATCACAAAATTCTTCTAAGTCCCTCGGGAAGAGTGAAAGACGCGCACGTTCATTTTCAGATCTCCTACACCTTCCTATAAGAAGTTAGCCAAAAAGTAGTTTCGAAAAACGCTTAGGTTAAGTTTCAGAGTTGCTTCTAATGTACCAAAGCTGGACTTAGACATAATTTCACTCTCACAACATTATGGCTGGTTGGAGAGAGTCCGAACCACAAGTACCGGGTCCATGGTTCTGGCCGTATACTGGGGGGACGGGGACGACTCCCATTAACCCCTGACTATACCGGGGATATGCTTATCACAATGCCTTTCTGGTCTGTGCTGAAGCAGGGCATTCTGGCAGCCAAGTGGCTTGACCTTTATTAGTGAGCCTGGTTACCCCCTCTCGGAACCACAGACTTAGAAATCGCCAGCTCATATACAGTGCATAAAATATATTTATATATATACCCTTATACACCATTTAATAAAAAATATCACAAAATTCTTCTAAGTCCCTCGGGAAGAGTGAAAGACGCGCACGTTCATTTTCAGAGATCCTAGACCTTCCTATAAGAAGTTAGGCAAAAAGTAGCTTCGAAAAACGCTTAGGTTAAGTTTCAGAGTTGCTTCTAATGTACCAAATCTGGACTTAGACATAATTTCACTCTCACAACATTATGGCTGGTTGGAGAGAGTCCGAACCACAAGTACCGGGTCCATGGTTCTGGCCGTATACTGGGGGGACGGGGACGACTCCCATTAACCCCTGACTATACCGGGGATACGCTTATCACAATGCATTTCTGGTCTGTGCTGAAGCAGGGCATTCTGGCAGCCAAGTGGCTTGACCTTTATTAGTGAGCCTGGTTACCCCCTCTCGGAACCACAGACTTAGAAATCGCCAGCACATATACAGTGCATAAAATATATTTATATATACCCTTATACACCATTTAATAAAAAATATCACAAAATTCTTCTAAGTCCCTCGGGAAGAGTGAAAGACGCGCACGTTCATTTTCAGAGCTCCTAGACCTTCCTATAAGAAGTTAGCCAAAAAGTAGCTTCGAAAAACGCTTAGGTTAAGTTTCAGAGTTGCTTCTAATGTACCAAAGCTGGACTTAGACATAATTTCACTCTCACAACATTATGGCTGGTTGGAGACAGTCCGAACCACAAGTACCGGGTGCATGGTTCTGGCCGTATACTGGGGGGACGGGGACGACTCCCATTAACCCTTGACTATACCGGGGATACGCTTATCACAATGCCTTTCTGGTCTGTGCTGAAGCAGGGCATTCTGGCAGCCAAGTGGCTTGACCTTTATTAGTGAGCCTGGTTACCCCCTCTCGGAACCACAGACTTAGAAATCGCCAGCTCATATACAGTGCATAAAATATATTTATATATATACCCTTATACACCATTTAATAAAAAATATCACAAAATTCTTCTAAGTCCCTCGGGAAGAGTGAAAGATTCGCACGTTCATTTTCAGAGCTCCTAGACCTTCCTATAAGAAGTTAGCCAAAAAGTAGCTTCGAAAAACGCTTAGGTTAAGTTTCAGAGTTGCTTCTAATGTACCAAAGCTGGACTTAGACATAATTTCACTCTCACAACATTATGGCTGGTTGGAGACAGTCCGAACCACAAGTACCGGGTCCATGGTTCTGGCCGTATACTGGGGGGACGGGGACGACTCCCATTAACCCCTGACTATACCGGGGATACGCTTATCACAATGCCTTTCTGGTCTGTGCTGAAGCAGGGCATTCTGGCAGCCAAGTGGCTTGACCTTTATTAGTGAGCCTGGTTACCCCCTCTCGGAACCACAGACTTAGAAATCGCCAGCTCATATACAGTGCATAAAATATATTTATATATATACCCTTATACACCATTTTAATAAAAAATATCACAAAATTCTTCTACTGTAAGTCCCTCGGGAAGAGTGAAAGACGCGCACGTTCATTTTCAGAGCTCCTAGACCTTCCTATAAGAAGTTAGCCAAAAAGTAGCTTCGAAAAACGCTTAGGTTAAGTTTCAGAGTTGCTTCTAATGTACCAAAGCTGGACTTAGACATAATTTCACTCTCACAACATTATGGCTGGTTGGAGAGAGTCCGAACCACAAGTACCGGTCCATGGTTCTGGCCGTATACTGGGGGGACGGGGACGACTCCCATTAACCCCTGACTATACCGGGGATACGCTTATCACAATGCCTTTCTGGTCTGTGCTGAAGCAGGGCATTCTGGCAGCCAAGTGGCTTGACCTTTATTAGTGAGCCTGGTTACCCCCTCTCGGAACCACAGACTTAGAAATCGCCAGCTCATATACAGTGCATAAAATATATTTATATATATACCCTTATACACCATTTAATAAAAAATATCACAAAATTCTTCTAAGTCCCTCGGGAAGAGTGAAAGACGCGCACGTTCATTTTCAGAGCTCCTAGACCTTCCTATAAGAAGTTAGCCAAAAAGTAGCTTCGAAAAACGCTTAGGTTAAGTTTCAGAGTTGCTTCTAATGTACCAAAGCTGGACTTAGACATAATTTCACTCTCACAACATTATCGCTGGTTGGAGAGAGTCCGAACCACAAGTACCGGGTCCATGGTTCTGGTGGTATACTGGGGGGACGGGGACGACTCCCATTAACCCCTGACTATACCGGGGATATTTCATGGGCTGAACCGGGGAAGATAGAAAACATGTGCCCTGTAAAGGCGAAGTCTGTGGCATTAACAGGAAGGGAGAAAAAGTACTTTCTACCCAATTTTAGGTTCAGCGGTAAAATGGCAAGTTTCTATGGAACTGCATCTCGGCTTGTGACTGTGGTTTTCCCGGTCACACAAAAATGCTGAAATTCGACTTATACAGTGTTTTTGCTTATTAAACTTGATGAATTCTCATCTCTTGACTGTAGAATAGTGTGTAAAGCAAAGCACAATACATTGCTATTTGTAGAAGCAAAGATATATGCGATTTCACAATGTGTTCCTAGAACAGCTGTGAGCAACTTTTTTACACCACGTTAACAACACATTTGAAGCTCAATATTTCATGGGCTGAAGCGGGGAAGATAGAAAACGTGTGCCCTGTAAAGGCGAAGTCTGTGACATTAACAGGAAGGGAGAAAAAGTACTTTCTACCCATTTTTAGGTTCAGCGGTAAAATGGCAAGTTTCTATGGAACTGCATCTCGGCTTGTGACTGTGGTTTTCCCGGTCACACAAAAATGCTGAAATTCGACTTATACAGTGTTTTTGCTTATTAAACTTGATGAATTCTCTCCTCTTGACTGTAGAATAGTGTGTAAAGCAAAGCACAATACATTGCTATGTGTAGAAGCAAAGATATACGCGATTTCAAAATGTGTTCCCAAAACAGCTGTGAGCAACTTTTTACACAATGTTAACAACACATTTGAAGCTCAATATTTCATGGGCTGAAGCGGGGAAGATAGAAAACGTGTGCCCTGTAAAGGCGAAGTCTGTGGCATTAACAGGAAGGGAGAAAAAGTACTTTCTACACATTTTTAGGTTCAGCGGTAAAATGGCAAGTTTCTATGGAACTGCATCTCGGCTTGTGACTGTGGTTTTCCCGGTCACACAAAAATGCTGAAATTCGACCTATACAGTGTTTTTGCTTATTAAACTTGATGAATTCTCTCCTCTTGACTGTAGAATAGTGTGTAAAGCAAAGCACAATACATTGCTATGTGTAGAAGCAAAGATATACGCGATTTCACAATGTGTTCCTAGAACAGCTGTGAGCAACTTTTTTACACCACGTTAACAACACATTTGAAGCTCAATATTTCATGGGCTGAAGCGGGGAAGATAGAAAACGTGTGCCCTGTAAAGGCGAAGTCTGTGGCATTAACAGGAAGGGAGAAAAAGTACTTTCTACCCATTTTTAGGTTCAGCGGTAAAATGGCAAGTTTCTATGGAACTGCATCTCGTCTTGTGATTGTGGTTTTCCCGGTCACACAAAAATGCTGAAATTCGACTTATACAGTGTTTTTGCTTATTAAACTTGATGAATTCTCATCTCTTGACTGTAGAATAGTGTGTAAAGCAAAGCACAATACATTGCTATGTGTAGAAGCAAAGATATACGCGATTTCACAATGTGTTCCTAGAACAGCTGTGAGCAACTTTTTTACACCACGTTAACAACACATTTGAAGCTCAATATTTCATGGGCTGAAGCGGGGAAGATAGAAAACGTGTGCCCTGTAAAGGCGAAGTCTGTGGCATTAACAGGAAGGGAGAAAAAGTACTTTCTACCCATTTTTAGGTTCAGCGGTAAAATGGCAAGTTTCTATGGAACTGCATCTCGGCTTGTGACTGTGGTTTTCCCGGTCACACAAAAATGCTGAAATTCGACTTATACAGTGTTTTTGCTTATTAAACTTGATGAATTCTCATCTCTTGACTGTAGAATAGTGTGTAAAGCAAAGCACAATACATTGCTATTTGTAGAAGCAAAGATATATGCGATTTCACAATGTGTTCCTAGAACAGCTGTGAGCAACTTTTTTACACCACGTTAACAACACATTTGAAGCTCAATATTTCATGGGCTGAAGCGGGGAAGATAGAAAACGTGTGCCCTGTAAAGGCGAAGTCTGTGACATTAACAGGAAGGGAGAAAAAGTACTTTCTACCCATTTTTAGGTTCAGCGGTAAAATGGCAAGTTTCTATGGAACTGCATCTCGGCTTGTGACTGTGGTTTTCCCGGTCACACAAAAATGCTGAAATTCGACTTATACAGTGTTTTTGCTTATTAAACTTGATGAATTCTCTCCTCTTGACTGTAGAATAGTGTGTAAAGCAAAGCACAATACATTGCTATGTGTAGAAGCAAAGATATACGCGATTTCACAATGTGTTCCTAGAACAGCTGTGAGCAACTTTTTTTACACAACGTTAACAACACATTTGAAGCTCAATATTTCATGGGCTGAAGCGGGGAAGATAGAAAACGTGTGCCCTGTAAAGGCGAAGTCTGTGGCATTAACAGGAAGGGAGAAAAAGTACTTTCTACCCATTTTTAGGTTCAGCGGTAAAATGGCAAGTTTCTATGGAACTGCATCTCGGCTTGTGACTGTGGTTTTCCCGGTCACACAAAAATGCTGAAATTCGACGTATACAGTGTTTTTGCTTATTAAACTTGATGAATTCTCTCCTCTTGACTGTAGAATAGTGTGTAAAGAAAAGCACAATACATTGCTATGTGTAGAAGCAAAGATATACGCGATTTCACAATGTGTTCCTAGAACAGCTGTGAGCAACTTTTTTACACAATGTTAACAACACATTTGAAGCTCAATATTTCATGGGCTGAAGCGGGGAAGATAGAAAACGTGTGCCCTGTAAAGGCGAAGTCTGTGGCATTAACAGGAAGGGAGAAAAAGTACTTTCTACCCATTTTTAGGTTAAGCGGTAAAATGGCAAGTTTCTATGGAACTGCATCTCGGCTTGTGACTGTGGTTTTACCGGTCACACAAAAATGCTGAAATTCGACTTATACAGTGTTTTTGCTTATTAAACTTGATGAATTCTCTCCTCTTGACTGTAGAATGGTGTGTAAAGCAAAGCACAATACATTGCTATGTGTAGAAGCAAAGATATACGCGATTTCACAATGTGTTCCTAGAACAGCTGTGAGCAACTTTTTTACACAATGTTAACAACACATTTGAAGCTCAATATTTCATGGGCTGAAGCGGGGAAGATAGAAAACGTGTGCCCTGTAAAGGCGAAGTCTGTGGCATTAACAGGAAGGGAGAAAAAGTACTTTCTACCCATTTTTAGGTTCAGCGGTAAAATGGCAAGTTTCTATGGAACTGCATCTTGGCCTGTGACTGTGGTTTTCCCGGTCACACAAAAATGCTGAAATTCGACTTATACAGTGTTTTTG
Organism: Ascaphus truei; assembly: GCF_040206685.1. Lineage (NCBI taxonomy): Eukaryota > Metazoa > Chordata > Amphibia > Anura > Ascaphidae > Ascaphus > Ascaphus truei. The sequence goes on from NW_027455536.1 coordinate 257,161, forward strand.
CTTATTAAACTTGATGAATTCTCATCTCTTGACTGTAGAATAGTGTGTAAAGCAAAGCACAATACATTGCTATTTGTTGAAGCAAAGATATATGCGATTTCACAATGTGTTCCTAGAACAGCTGTGAGCAACTTTTTTACACCACGTTAACAACACATTTGAAGCTCAATATTTCATGGGCTGAAGCGGGGAAGATAGAAAACGTGTGCCCTGTAAAGGCGAAGTCTGTGGCATTAACAGGAAGGGAGAAAAAGTACTTTCTACCCATTTTTAGGTTCAGCGGTAAAATGGCAAGTTTCTATGGAACTGCATCTCGGCTTGTGACTGTGGTTTTCCCGGTCACACAAAAATGCTGAAATTCGACTTATACAGTGTTTTTGCTTATTAAACTTGATGAATTCTCTCCTCTTGACTGTAGAATAGTGTGTAAAGCAAAGCACAATACATTGCTATGTGTAGAAGCAAAGATATACGCGATTTCACAATGTGTTCCTAGAACAGCTGTGAGCAACTTTTTTACACAATGTTAACAACACATTTGAAGCTCAATATTTCATGGGCTGAAGCGGGGAAGATAGAAAACGTGTGCCCTGTAAAGGCGAAGTCTGTGGCATTAACAGGAAGGGAGAAAAAGTACTTTCTACCCATTTTTAGGTTAAGCGGTAAAATGGCAAGTTTCTATGGAACTGCATCTCGGCTTGTGACTGTGGTTTTCCCGGTCACACAAAAATGCTGAAATTCGACTTATACAGTGTTTTTGCTTATTAAACTTGATGAATTCTCTCCTCTTGACTGTAGAATGGTGTGTAAAGCAAAGCACAATACATTGCTATGTGTAGAAGCAAAGATATACGCGATTTCACAATGTGTTCCTAGAACAGCAGTGAGCAACTTTTTTACACAATGTTAACAACACATTTGAAGCTCAATATTTCATGGGCTGAAGCGGGGAAGATAGAAAACGTGTGCCCTGTAAAGGCGAAGTCTGTGGCATTAACAGGAAGGGAGAAAAAGTACTTTCTACCCATTTTTAGGTTCAGCGGTAAAATGGCAAGTTTCTATGGAACTGCATCTCGGCTTGTGACTGTGGTTTTCCCGGTCACACAAAAATGCTGAAATTCGACTTATACAGTGTTTTTGCTTATTAAACTTGATGAATTCTCATCTCTTGACTGTAGAATAGTGTGTAAAGCAAAGCACAATACATTGCTATTTGTAGAAGCAAAGATATATGCGATTTCACAATGTGTTCCTAGAACAGCTGTGAGCAACTTTTTTACACCACGTTAACAACACATTTGAAGCTCAATATTTCATGGGCTGAAGCGGGGAAGATAGAAAACGTGTGCCCTGTAAAGGCGAAGTCTGTGGCATTAACAGGAAGGGAGAAAAAGTACTTTCTACCCATTTTTAGGTTCAGCGGTAAAATGGCAAGTTTCTATGGAACTGCATCTCGGCTTGTGACTGTGGTTTTCCCGGTCACACAAAAATGCTGAAATTCGACTTATACAGTGTTTTTGCTTATTAAACTTGATGAATTCTCTCCTCTTGACTGTAGAATAGTGTGTAAAGCAAAGCACAATACATTCCTATGTGTAGAAGCAAAGATATACGCGATTTCACAATGTGTTCCTAGAACAGCTGTGAGCAACTTTTTTACACAATGTTAACAACACATTTGAAGCTCAATATTTCATGGGCTGAAGCGGGGAAGATAGAAAACGTGTGCCCTGTAAAGGCGAAGTCTGTGGCATTAACAGGAAGGGAGAAAAAGTACTTTCTACCCATTTTTAGGTTAAGCGGAAAAATGGCAAGTTTCTATGGAACTGCATCTCGACTTGTGACTGTGGTTTTACCGGTCACACAAAAATGCTGAAATTCGACTTATACAGTGTTTTTGCTTATTAAACTTTATGAATTCTCTCCTCTTGACTGTAGAATGGTGTGTAAAGCAAAGCACAATACATTGCTATGTGTAGAAGCAAAGATATACGCGATTTCACAATGTGTTCCTAGAACAGCTGTGAGCAACTTTTTTACACAATGTTAACAACACATTTGAAGCTCAATATTTCATGGGCTGAAGCGGGGAAGATAGAAAACGTGTGCCCTGTAAAGGCGAAGTCTGTGGCATTAACAGGAAGGGAGAAAAAGTACTTTCTACCCATTTTTAGGTTCAGCGGTAAAATGGCAAGTTTCTATGGAACTGCATCTCGGCCTGTGACTGTGGTTTTCCCGGTCACACAAAAATGCTGAAATTCGACTTATACAGTGTTTTTGCTTATTAAACTTGATGAATTCTCATCTCTTGACTGTAGAATAGTGTGTAAAGCAAAGCACAATACATTGCTATTTGTAGAAGCAAAGATATATGCGATTTCACAATGTGTTCCTAGAACAGCTGTGAGCAACTTTTTTACACCACGTTAACAACACATTTGAAGCTCAATATTTCATGGGCTGAAGCGGGGAAGATAGAAAACGTGTGCCCTGTAAATGCGAAGTCTGTGGCATTAACAGGAAGGGAGAAAAAGTACTTTCTACCCATTTTTAGGTTCAGCGGTAAAATGGCAAGTTTCTATGGAACTGCATCTCGGCTTGTGACTGTGGTTTTCCCGGTCACACAAAAATGCTGAAATTCGACTTATACAGTGTTTTTGCTTATTAAACTTGATGAATTCTCTCCTCTTGACTGTAGAATAGTGTGTAAAGCAAAGCACAATACATTCCTATGTGTAGAAGCAAAGATATACGCGATTTCACAATGTGTTCCTAGAACAGCTGTGAGCAACTTTTTTACACAATGTTAACAACACATTTGAAGCTCAATATTTCATGGGCTGAAGCGGGGAAGATAGAAAACGTGTGCCCTGTAAAGGCGAAGTCTGTGGCATTAACAGGAAGGGAGAAAAAGTACTTTCTACCCATTTTTAGGTTCAGCGGTAAAATGGCAAGTTTCTATGGAACTGCATCTCGTCTTGTGACTGTGGTTTTCCCGGTCACACAAAAATGCTGAAATTCGACTTATACAGTGTTTTTGCTTATTAAACTTGATGAATTCTCTCCTCTTGACTGTAGAATAGTGTGTAAAGCAAAGCACAATACATTGCTATGTGTAGAAGCAAAGATATACGCGATTTCACAATGTGTTCCTAGAACAGCTGTGAGCAACTTTTTTACACAACGTTAACAACACATTTGAAGCTCAATATTTCATGGGCTGAAGCGGGGAAGATAGAAAACGTGTGCCCTGTAAAGGCGAAGTCTGTAGCATTAACAGGAAGGGAGAAAAAGTACTTTCTACCCATTTTTAGGTTCAGCGGTAAAATGGCAAGTTTCTATGGAACTGCATCTCGGCTTGTGACTGTGGTTTTCCCGGTCACACAAAAATGCTGAAATTCGACTTATACAGTGTTTTTGCTTATTAAACTTGATGAATTCTCTCCTCTTGACTGTAGAATAGTGTGTAAAGCAAAGCACAATACATTGCTATGTGTAGAAGCAAAGATATACGCGATTTCACAATGTGTTCCTAGAACAGCTGTGAGCAACTTTTTTACACAATGTTAACAACACATTTGAAGCTCAATATTTCATGGGCTGAAGCGGGGAAGATAGAAAACGTGTGCCCTGTAAAGGCGAAGTCTGTGGCATTAACAGGAAGGGAGAAAAAGTACTTTCTACCCATTTTTAGGTTAAGCGGTAAAATGGCAAGTTTCTATGGAACTGCATCTCGGCTTGTGACTGTGGTTTTCCCGGTCACACAAAAATGCTGAAATTCGACTTATACAGTGTTTTTGCTTATTAAACTTGATGAATTCTCTCCTCTTGACTGTAGAATGGTGTGTAAAGCAAAGCACAATACATTGCTATGTGTAGAAGCAAAGATATACGCGATTTCACAATGTGTTCCTAGAACAGCTGTGAGCAACTTTTTTACACAATGTTAACAACACATTTGAAGCTCAATATTTCATGGGCTGAAGCGGGGAAGATAGAAAACGTGTGCCCTGTAAAGGCGAAGTCTGTGGCATTAACAGGAAGGGAGAAAAAGTACTTTCTACCCATTTTTAGGTTCAGCGGTAAAATGGCAAGTTTCTATGGAACTGCATCTCGGCTTGTGACTGTGGTTTTCCCGGTCACAAAAATGCTGAAATTCGACTTATACAGTGTTTTTGCTTATTAAACTTGATGAATTCTCATCTCTTGACTGTAGAATAGTGTGTAAAGCAAAGCACAATACATTGCTATTTGTAGAAGCAAAGATATATGCGATTTCACAATGTGTTCCTAGAACAGCTGTGAGCAACTTTTTTACACCACGTTAACAACACATTTGAAGCTCAATATTTCATGGGCTGAAGCGGGGAAGATAGAAAACGTGTGCCCTGTAAAGGCGAAGTCTGTGGCATTAACAGGAAGGGAGAAAAAGTACTTTCTACCCATTTTTAGGTTCAGCGGTAAAATGGCAAGTTTCTATGGAACTGCATCTCGGCTTGTGACTGTGGTTTTCCCGGTCACACAAAAATGCTGAAATTCGACTTATACAGTGTTTTTGCTTATTAAACTTGATGAATTCTCTCCTCTTGACTGTAGAATAGTGTGTAAAGCAAAGCACAATACATTCCTATGTGTAGAAGCAAAGATATACGCGATTTCACAATGTGTTCCTAGAACAGCTGTGAGCAACTTTTTTACACAATGTTAACAACACATTTGAAGCTCAATATTTCATGGGCTGAAGCGGGGAAGATAGAAAACGTGTGCCCTGTAAAGGCGAAGTCTGTGGCATTAACAGGAAGGGAGAAAAAGTACTTTCTACCCATTTTTAGGTTAAGCGGTAAAATGGCAAGTTTCTATGGAACTGCATCTCGACTTGTGACTGTGGTTTTACCGGTCACACAAAAATGCTGAAATTCGACTTATACAGTGTTTTTGCTTATTAAACTTGATGAATTCTCTCCTCTTGACTGTAGAATGGTGTGTAAAGCAAAGCACAATACATTGCTATGTGTAGAAGCAAAGATATACGCGATTTCACAATGTGTTCCTAGAACAGCTGTGAGCAACTTTTTTACACAATGTTAACAACACATTTGAAGCTCAATATTTCATGGGCTGAAGCGGGGAAGATAGAAAACGTGTGCCCTGTAAAGGCGAAGTCTGTGGCATTAACAGGAAGGGAGAAAAAGTACTTTCTACCCATTTTTAGGTTCAACGGTAAAATGGCAAGTTTCTATGGAACTGCATCTCGGCCTGTGACTGTGGTTTTCCCGGTCACACAAAAATGCTGAAATTCGACTTATACAGTGTTTTTGCTTATTAAACTTGATGAATTCTCATCTCTTGACTGTAGAATAGTGTGTAAAGCACAGCACAATACATTGCTATTTGTAGAAGCAAAGATATATGCGATTTCACAATGTGTTCCTAGAACAGCTGTGAGCAACTTTTTTACACCACGTTAACAACACATTTGAAGCTCAATATTTCATGGGCTGAAGCGGGGAAGATAGAAAACGTGTGCCCTGTAAATGCGAAGTCTGTGGCATTAACAGGAAGGGAGAAAAAGTACTTTCTACCCATTTTTAGGTTCAGCGGTAAAATGGCAAGTTTCTATGGAACTGCATCTCGGCTTGTGACTGTGGTTTTCCCGGTCACACAAAAATGCTGAAATTCGACTTATACAGTGTTTTTGCTTATTAAACTTGATGAATTCTCTCCTCTTGACTGTAGAATAGTGTGTAAAGCAAAGCACAATACATTCCTATGTGTAGAAGCAAAGATATACGCGATTTCACAATGTGTTCCTAGAACAGCTGTGAGCAACTTTTTTACACAATGTTAACAACACATTTGAAGCTCAATATTTCATGGGCTGAAGCGGGGAAGATAGAAAACGTGTGCCCTGTAAAGGCGAAGTCTGTGGCATTAACAGGAAGGGAGAAAAAGTACTTTCTACCCATTTTTAGGTTCAGCGGTAAAATGGCAAGTTTCTATGGAACTGCATCTCGTCTTGTGACTGTGGTTTTCCCGGTCATACAAAAATGCTGAAATTCGACTTATACAGTGTTTTTGCTTATTAAACTTGATGAATTCTCTCCTCTTGACTGTAGAATAGTGTGTAAAGCAAAGCACAATACATTGCTATGTGTAGAAGCAAAGATATACGCGATTTCACAATGTGTTCCTAGAACAGCTGTGAGCAACTTTTTTACACAACGTTAACAACACATTTGAAGCTCAATATTTCATGGGCTGAAGCGGGGAAGATAGAAAACGTGTGCCCTGTAAAGGCGAAGTCTGTGGCATTAACAGGAAGGGAGAAAAAGTACTTTCTACCCATTTTTAGGTTCAGCGGTAAAATGGCAAGTTTCTATGGAACTGCATCTCGGCTTGTGACTGTGGTTTTCCCGGTCACACAAAAATGCTGAAATTCGACTTATACAGTGTTTTTGCTTATTAAACTTGATGAATTCTCTCCTCTTGACTGTAGAATAGTGTGTAAAGCAAAGCACAATACATTGCTATGTGTAGAAGCAAAGATATACGCGATTTCACAATGTGTTCCTAGAACAGCTGTGAGCAACTTTTTTACACAATGTTAACAACACATTTGAAGCTCAATATTTCATGGGCTGAAGCGGGGAAGATAGAAAACGTGTGCCCTGTAAAGGCGAAGTCTGTGGCATTAACAGGAAGGGAGAAAAAGTACTTTCTACCCATTTTTAGGTTAAGCGGTAAAATGGCAAGTTTCTATGGAACTGCATCTCGGCTTGTGACTGTGGTTTTACCGGTCACACAAAAATGCTGAAATTCGACTTATACAGTGTTTTTGCTTATTAAACTTGATGAATTCTCTCCTCTTGACTGTAGAATGGTGTGTAAAGCAAAGCACAATACATTGCTATGTGTAGAAGCAAAGATATACGCGATTTCACAATGTGTTCCTAGAACAGCTGTGAGCAACTTTTTTACACAATGTTAACAACACATTTGAAGCTCAATATTTCATGGGCTGAAGCGGGGAAGATAGAAAACGTGTGCCCTGTAAAGGCGAAGTCTGTGGCATTAACAGGAAGGGAGAAAAAGTACTTTCTACCCATTTTTAGGTTCAGCGGTAAAATGGCAAGTTTCTATGGAACTGCATCTCGGCTTGTGACTGTGGTTTTCCCGGTCACACAAAAATGCTGAAATTCGACTTATACAGTGTTTTTGCTTATTAAACTTGATGAATTCTCTCCTCTTGACTGTAGAATAGTGTGTAAAGCAAAGCACAATACATTGCTATTTGTAGAAGCAAAGATATATGCGATTTCACAATGTGTTCCTAGAACAGCTGTGAGCAACTTTTTTACACCACGTTAACAACACATTTGAAGCTCAATATTTCATGGGCTGAAGCGGGGAAGATAGAAAACGTGTGCCCTGTAAAGGCGAAGTCTGTGGCATTAACAGGAAGGGAGAAAAAGTACTTTCTACCCATTTTTAGGTTCAGCGGTAAAATGGCAAGTTTCTATGGAACTGCATCTCGGCTTGTGACTGTGGTTTTCCCGGTCACACAAAAATGCTGAAATTCGACTTATACAGTGTTTTTGCTTATTAAACTTGATGAATTCTCTCCTCTTGACTGTAGAATAGTGTGTAAAGCAAAGCACAATACATTCCTATGTGTAGAAGCAAAGATATACGCGATTTCACAATGTGTTCCTAGAACAGCTGTGAGCAACTTTTTTACACAATGTTAACAACACATTTGAAGCTCAATATTTCATGGGCTGAAGCGGGGAAGATAGAAAACGTGTGCCCTGTAAAGGCGAAGTCTGTGGCATTAACAGGAAGGGAGAAAAAGTACTTTCTACCCATTTTTAGGTTAAGCGGTAAAATGGCAAGTTTCTATGGAACTGCATCTCGACTTGTGACTGTGGTTTTACCGGTCACACAAAAATGCTGAAATTCGACTTATACAGTGTTTTTGCTTATTAAACTTGATGAATTCTCTCCTCTTGACTGTAGAATGGTGTGTAAAGCAAAGCACAATACATTGCTATGTGTAGAAGCAAAGATATACGCGATTTCACAATGTGTTCCTAGAACAGCTGTGAGCAACTTTTTTACACAATGTTAACAACACATTTGAAGCTCAATATTTCATGGGCTGAAGCGGGGAAGATAGAAAACGTGTGCCCTGTAAAGGCGAAGTCTGTGGCATTAACAGGAAGGGAGAAAAAGTACTTTCTACCCATTTTTAGGTTCAACGGTAAAATGGCAAGTTTCTATGGAACTGCATCTCGGCCTGTGACTGTGGTTTTCCCGGTCACACAAAAATGCTGAAATTCGACTTATACAGTGTTTTTGCTTATTAAACTTGATGAATTCTCATCTCTTGACTGTAGAATAGTGTGTAAAGCACAGCACAATACATTGCTATTTGTAGAAGCAAAGATATATGCGATTTCACAATGTGTTCCTAGAACAGCTGTGAGCAACTTTTTTACACCACGTTAACAACACATTTGAAGCTCAATATTTCATGGGCTGAAGCGGGGAAGATAGAAAACGTGTGCCCTGTAAATGCGAAGTCTGTGGCATTAACAGGAAGGGAGAAAAAGTACTTTCTACCCATTTTTAGGTTCAGCGGTAAAATGGCAAGTTTCTATGGAACTGCATCTCGGCTTGTGACTGTGGTTTTCCCGGTCACACAAAAATGCTGAAATTCGACTTATACAGTGTTTTTGCTTATTAAACTTGATGAATTCTCTCCTCTTGACTGTAGAATAGTGTGTAAAGCAAAGCACAATACATTCCTATGTGTAGAAGCAAAGATATACGCGATTTCACAATGTGTTCCTAGAACAGCTGTGAGCAACTTTTTTACACAATGTTAACAACACATTTGAAGCTCAATATTTCATGGGCTGAAGCGGGGAAGATAGAAAACGTGTGCCCTGTAAAGGCGAAGTCTGTGGCATTAACAGGAAGGGAGAAAAAGTACTTTCTACCCATTTTTAGGTTCAGCGGTAAAATGGCAAGTTTCTATGGAACTGCATCTCGTCTTGTGACTGTGGTTTTCCCGGTCATACAAAAATGCTGAAATTCGACTTATACAGTGTTTTTGCTTATTAAACTTGATGAATTCTCTCCTCTTGACTGTAGAATAGTGTGTAAAGCAAAGCACAATACATTGCTATGTGTAGAAGCAAAGATATACGCGATTTCACAATGTGTTCCTAGAACAGCTGTGAGCAACTTTTTTACACAACGTTAACAACACATTTGAAGCTCAATATTTCATGGGCTGAAGCGGGGAAGATAGAAAACGTGTGCCCTGTAAAGGCGAAGTCTGTGGCATTAACAGGAAGGGAGAAAAAGTACTTTCTACCCATTTTTAGGTTCAGCGGTAAAATGGCAAGTTTCTATGGAACTGCATCTCGGCTTGTGACTGTGGTTTTCCCGGTCACACAAAAATGCTGAAATTCGACTTATACAGTGTTTTTGCTTATTAAACTTGATGAATTCTCTCCTCTTGACTGTAGAATAGTGTGTAAAGCAAAGCACAATACATTGCTATGTGTAGAAGCAAAGATATACGCGATTTCACAATGTGTTCCTAGAACAGCTGTGAGCAACTTTTTTACACAATGTTAACAACACATTTGAAGCTCAATATTTCATGGGCTGAAGCGGGGAAGATAGAAAACGTGTGCCCTGTAAAGGCGAAGTCTGTGGCATTAACAGGAAGGGAGAAAAAGTACTTTCTACCCATTTTTAGGTTAAGCGGTAAAATGGCAAGTTTCTATGGAACTGCATCTCGGCTTGTGACTGTGGTTTTACCGGTCACACAAAAATGCTGAAATTCGACTTATACAGTGTTTTTGCTTATTAAACTTGATGAATTCTCTCCTCTTGACTGTAGAATGGTGTGTAAAGCAAAGCACAATACATTGCTATGTGTAGAAGCAAAGATATACGCGATTTCACAATGTGTTCCTAGAACAGCTGTGAGCAACTTTTTTACACAATGTTAACAACACATTTGAAGCTCAATATTTCATGGGCTGAAGCGGGGAAGATAGAAAACGTGTGCCCTGTAAAGGCGAAGTCTGTGGCATTAACAGGAAGGGAGAAAAAGTACTTTCTACCCATTTTTAGGTTCAGCGGTAAAATGGCAAGTTTCTATGGAACTGCATCTCGGCTTGTGACTGTGGTTTTCCCGGTCACACAAAAATGCTGAAATTCGACTTATACAGTGTTTTTGCTTATTAAACTTGATGAATTCTCTCCTCTTGACTGTAGAATGGTGTGTAAAGCAAAGCACAATACATTGCTATGTGTAGAAGCAAAGATATACGCGATTTCACAATGTGTTCCTAGAACAGCTGTGAGCAACTTTTTTACACAATGTTAACAACACATTTGAAGCTCAATATTTCATGGGCTGAAGCGGGGAAGATAGAAAACGTGTGCCCTGTAAAGGCGAAGTCTGTGGCATTAACAGGAAGGGAGAAAAAGTACTTTCTACCCATTTTTAGGTTCAGCGGTAAAATGGCAAGTTTCTATGGAACTGCATCTCGGCTTGTGACTGTGGTTTTCCCGGTCACACAAAAATGCTGAAATTCGACTTATACAGTGTTTTTGCTTATTAAACTTGATGAATTCTCATCTCTTGACTGTAGAATAGTGTGTAAAGCAAAGCACAATACATTGCTATTTGTAGAAGCAAAGATATATGCGATTTCACAATGTGTTCCTAGAACAGCTGTGAGCAACTTTTTTACACCACGTTAACAACACATTTGAAGCTCAATATTTCATGGGCTGAAGCGGGGAAGATAGAAAACGTGTGCCCTGTAAAGGCGAAGTCTGTGGCATTAACAGGAAGGGAGAAAAAGTACTTTCTACCCATTTTTAGGTTCAGCGGTAAAATGGCAAGTTTCTATGGAACTGCATCTCGTCTTGTAACTGTGGTTTTCCCGGTCACACAAAAATGCTGAAATTCGACTTATACAGTGTTTTTGCTTATTAAACTTGATGAATTCTCATCTCTTGACTGTAGAATAGTGTGTAAAGCAAAGCACAATACATTGCTATGTGTAGAAGCAAAGATATACGCGATTTCACAATGTGTTCCTAGAACAGCTGTGAGCAACTTTTTTACACCAAGTTAACAACACATTTGAAGCTCAATATTTCATGGGCTGAAGCGGGGAAGATAGAAAACGTGTGCCCTGTAAAGGCGAAGTCTGTGGCATTAACAGGAAGGGAGAAAAAGTACTTTCTACCCATTTTTAGGTTCAGCGGTAAAATGGCAAGTTTCTATGGAACTGCATCTCCGCTTGTGACTGTGGTTTTCCCGGTCACACAAAAATGCTGAAATTCGACTTATACAGTGTTTTTGCTTATTAAACTTGATGAATTCTCATCTCTTGACTGTAGAATAGTGTGTAAAGCAAAGCACAATACATTGCTATGTGTAGAAGCAAAGATATACGCGATTTCACAATGTGTTCCTAGAACAGCTGTGAGCAACTTTTTTACACAATGTTAACAACACATTTGAAGCTCAATATTTCATGGGCTGAAGCGGGGAAGATAGAAAACGTGTGCCCTGTAAAGGCGAAGTCTGTGGCATTAACAGGAAGGGAGAAAAAGTACTTTCTACCCATTTTTAGGTTAAGCGGTAAAATGGCAAGTTTCTATGGAACTGCATCTCGGCTTGTGACTGTGGTTTTACCGGTCACACAAAAATGCTGAAATTCGACTTATACAGTGTTTTTGCTTATTAAACTTGATGAATTCTCTCCTCTTGACTGTAGAATGGTGTGTAAAGCAAAGCACAATACATTGCTATGTGTAGAAGCAAAGATATACGCGATTTCACAATGTGTTCCTAGAACAGCTGTGAGCAACTTTTTTACACAATGTTAACAACACATTTGAAGCTCAATATTTCATGGGCTGAAGCGGGGAAGATAGAAAACGTGTGCCCTGTAAAGGCGAAGTCTGTGGCATTAACAGGAAGGGAGAAAAAGTACTTTCTACCCATTTTTAGGTTCAGCGGTAAAATGGCAAGTTTCTATGGAACTGCATCTCGGCTTGTGACTGTGGTTTTCCCGGTCACACAAAAATGCTGAAATTCGACTTATACAGTGTTTTTGCTTATTAAACTTGATGAATTCTCATCTCTTGACTGTAGAATAGTGTGTAAAGCAAAGCACAATACATTGCTATTTGTAGAAGCAAAGATATATGCGATTTCACAATGTGTTCCTAGAACAGCTGTGAGCAACTTTTTTACACCACGTTAACAACACATTTGAAGCTCAATATTTCATGGGCTGAAGCGGGGAAGATAGAAAACGTGTGCCCTGTAAAGGCGAAGTCTGTGGCATTAACAGGAAGGGAGAAAAAGTACTTTCTACCCATTTTTAGGTTCAGCGGTAAAATGGCAAGTTTCTATGGAACTGCATCTCGGCTTGTGACTGTGGTTTTCCCGGTCACACAAAAATGCTGAAATTCGACTTATACAGTGTTTTTGCTTATTAAACTTGATGAATTCTCTCCTCTTGACTGTAGAATAGTGTGTAAAGCAAAGCACAATACATTCCTATGTGTAGAAGCAAAGATATACGCGATTTCACAATGTGTTCCTAGAACAGCTGTGAGCAACTTTTTTACACAATGTTAACAACACATTTGAAGCTCAATATTTCATGGGCTGAAGCGGGGAAGATAGAAAACGTGTGCCCTGTAAAGGCGAAGTCTGTGGCATTAACAGGAAGGGAGAAAAAGTACTTTCTACCCATTTTTAGGTTCAGCGGTAAAATGGCAAGTTTCTATGGAACTGCATCTCGTCTTGTAACTGTGGTTTTCCCGGTCACACAAAAATGCTGAAATTCGACTTATACAGTGTTTTTGCTTATTAAACTTGATTAATTCTCATCTCTTGACTGTAGAATAGTGTGTAAAGCAAAGCACAATACATTGCTATGTGTAGAAGCAAAGATATACGCGATTTCACAATGTGTTCCTAGAACAGCTGTGAGCAACTTTTTTACACAATGTTAACAACACATTTGAAGCTCAATATTTCATGGGCTGAAGCGGGGAAGATAGAAAACGTGTGCCCTGTAAAGGCGAAGTCTGTGGCATTAACAGGAAGGGAGAAAAAGTACTTTCTACCCATTTTTAGGTTAAGCGGTAAAATGGCAAGTTTCTATGGAACTGCATCTCGGCTTGTGACTGTGGTTTTACCGGTCACACAAAAATGCTGAAATTCGACTTATACAGTGTTTTTGCTTATTAAACTTGATGAATTCTCTCCTCTTGACTGTAGAATGGTGTGTAAAGCAAAGCACAATACATTGCTATGTGTAGAAGCAAAGATATACGCGATTTCACAATGTGTTCCTAGAACAGCTGTGAGCAACTTTTTTACACAATGTTAACAACACATTTGAAGCTCAATATTTCATGGGCTGAAGCGGGGAAGATAGAAAACGTGTGCCCTGTAAAGGCGAAGTCTGTGGCATTAACAGGAAGGGAGAAAAAGTACTTTCTACCCATTTTTAGGTTCAGCGGTAAAATGGCAAGTTTCTATGGAACTGCATCTCGGCTTGTGACTGTGGTTTTCCCGGTCACACAAAAATGCTGAAATTCGACTTATACAGTGTTTTTGCTTATTAAACTTGATGAATTCTCATCTCTTGACTGTAGAATAGTGTGTAAAGCAAAGCACAATACATTGCTATGTGTAGAAGCAAAGATATACGCGATTTCACAATGTGTTCCTAGAACAGCTGTGAGCAACTTTTTTACACAATGTTAACAACACATTTGAAGCTCAATATTTCATGGGCTGAAGCGGGGAAGATAGAAAACGTGTGCCCTGTAAAGGCGAAGTCTGTGGCATTAACAGGAAGGGAGAAAAAGTACTTTCTACCCATTTTTAGGTTCAGCGGTAAAATGGCAAGTTTCTATGGAACTGCATCTCGTCTTGTGACTGTGGTTTTCCCGGTCACACAAAAATGCTGAAATTCGACTTATACAGTGTTTTTGCTTATTAAACTTGATGAATTCTCATCTCTTGACTGTAGAATAGTGTGTAAAGCAAAGCACAATACATTGCTATGTGTAGAAGCAAAGATATACGCGATTTCACAATGTGTTCCTAGAACAGCTGTGAGCAACTTTTTTACACCACGTTAACAACACATTTGAAGCTCAATATTTCATGGGCTGAAGCGGGGAAGATAAAAAACGTGTGCCCTGTAAAGGCGAAGTCTGTGGCATTAACAGGAAGGGAGAAAAAGTACTTTCTACCCATTTTTAGGTTCAGCGGTAAAATGGCAAGTTTCTATGGAACTGCATCTCGGCTTGTGACTGTGGTTTTCCCGGTCACACAAAAATGCTGAAATTCGACTTATACAGTGTTTTTGCTTATTAAACTTGATGAATTCTCATCTCTTGACTGTAGAATAGTGTGTAAAGCAAAGCACAATACATTGCTATGTGTAGAAGCAAAGATATACGCGATTTCACAATGTGTTCCTAGAACAGCTGTGAGCAACTTTTTTACACCACGTTAACAACACATTTGAAGCTCAATATTTCATGGGCTGAAGCGGGGAAGATAAAAAACGTGTGCCCTGTAAAGGCGAAGTCTGTGGCATTAACAGGAAGGGAGAAAAAGTACTTTCTACCCATTTTTAGGTTCAGCGGTAAAATGGCAAGTTTCTATGGAACTGCATCTCGGCTTGTGACTGTGGTTTTCCCGGTCACACAAAAATGCTGAAATTCGACTTATACAGTGTTTTTGCTTATTAAACTTGATGAATTCTCATCTCTTGACTGTAGAATAGTGTGTAAAGCAAAGCACAATACATTGCTATGTGTAGAAGCAAAGATATACGCGATTTCACAATGTGTTCCTAGAACAGCTGTGAGCAACTTTTTTACACCAAGTTAACAACACATTTGAAGCTCAATATTTCATGGGCTGAAGCGGGGAAGATAGAAAACGTGTGCCCTGTAAAGGCGAAGTCTGTGGCATTAACAGGAAGGGAGAAAAAGTACTTTCTACCCATTTTTAGGTTCAGCGGTAAAATGGCAAGTTTCTATGGAACTGCATCTCGTCTTGTGACTGTGGTTTTCCCGGTCACACAAAAATGCTGAAATTCGACTTATACAGTGTTTTTGCTTATTAAACTTGATGAATTCTCATCTCTTGACTGTAGAATAGTGTGTAAAGCAAAGCACAATACATTGCTATGTGTAGAAGCAAAGATATACGCGATTTCACAATGTGTTCCTAGAACAGCTGTGAGCAACTTTTTTACACAATGTTAACAACACATTTGAAGCTCAATATTTCATGGGCTGAAGCGGGGAAGATAGAAAACGTGTGCCCTGTAAAGGCGAAGTCTGTGGCATTAACAGGAAGGGAGAAAAAGTACTTTCTACCCATTTTTAGGTTAAGCGGTAAAATGGCAAGTTTCTATGGAACTGCATCTCGGCTTGTGACTGTGGTTTTACCGGTCACACAAAAATGCTGAAATTCGACTTATACAGTGTTTTTGCTTATTAAACTTGATGAATTCTCTCCTCTTGACTGTAGAATGGTGTGTAAAGCAAAGCACAATACATTGCTATGTGTAGAAGCAAAGATATACGCGATTTCACAATGTGTTCCTAGAACAGCTGTGAGCAACTTTTTTACACAATGTTAACAACACATTTGAAGCTCAATATTTCATGGGCTGAAGCGGGGAAGATAGAAAACGTGTGCCCTGTAAAGGCGAAGTCTGTGGCATTAACAGGAAGGGAGAAAAAGTACTTTCTACCCATTTTTAGGTTCAGCGGTAAAATGGCAAGTTTCTATGGAACTGCATCTCGGCTTGTGACTGTGGTTTTCCCGGTCACACAAAAATGCTGAAATTCGACTTATACAGTGTTTTTGCTTATTAAACTTGATGAATTCTCATCTCTTGACTGTAGAATAGTGTGTAAAGCAAAGCACAATACATTGCTATGTGTAGAAGCAAAGATATACGCGATTTCACAATGTGTTCCTAGAACAGCTGTGAGCAACTTTTTTACACCACGTTAACAACACATTTGAAGCTCAATATTTCATGGGCTGAAGCGGGGAAGATAAAAAACGTGTGCCCTGTAAAGGCGAAGTCTGTGGCATTAACAGGAAGGGAGAAAAAGTACTTTCTACCCATTTTTAGGTTCAGCGGTAAAATGGCAAGTTTCTATGGAACTGCATCTCGGCTTGTGACTGTGGTTTTCCCGGTCACACAAAAATGCTGAAATTCGACTTATACAGTGTTTTTGCTTATTAAACTTGATGAATTCTCATCTCTTGACTGTAGAATAGTGTGTAAAGCAAAGCACAATACATTGCTATTTGTAGAAGCAAAGATATATGCGATTTCACAATGTGTTCCTAGAACAGCTGTGAGCAACTTTTTTACACCACGTTAACAACACATTTGAAGCTCAATATTTCATGGGCTGAAGCGGGGAAGATAGAAAACGTGTGCCCTGTAAAGGCGAAGTCTGTGACATTAACAGGAAGGGAGAAAAAGTACTTTCTACCCATTTTTAGGTTCAGCGGTAAAATGGCAAGTTTCTATGGAACTGCATCTCGGCTTGTGACTGTGGTTTTCCCGGTCACACAAAAATGCTGAAATTCGACTTATACAGTGTTTTTGCTTATTAAACTTGATGAATTCTCTCCTCTTGACTGTAGAATAGTGTGTAAAGCAAAGCACAATACATTGCTATTTGTAGAAGCAAAGATATATGCGATTTCACAATGTGTTCCTAGAACAGCTGTGAGCAACTTATTTACACCACGTTAACAACACATTTGAAGCTCAATATTTCATGGGCTGAAGCGGGGAAGATAGAAAACGTGTGCCCTGTAAAGGCGAAGTCTGTGGCATTAACAGGAAGGGAGAAAAAGTACTTTCTACCCATTTTTAGGTTCAGCGGTAAAATGGCAAGTTTCTATGGAACTGCATCTCGGCTTGTGACTGTGGTTTTCCCGGTCACACAAAAATGCTGAAATTCGACTTATACAGTGTTTTTGCTTATTAAACTTGATGAATTCTCTCCTCTTGACTGTAGAATAGTGTGTAAAGCAAAGCACAATACATTCCTATGTGTAGAAGCAAAGATATACGCGATTTCACAATGTGTTCCTAGAACAGCTGTGAGCAACTTTTTTACACCACGTTAACAACACATTTGAAGCTCAATATTTCATGGGCTGAAGCGGGGAAGATAGAAAACGTGTGCCCTGTAAAGGCGAAGTCTGTGGCATTAACAGGAAGGGAGAAAAAGTACTTTCTACCCATTTTTAGGTTCAGCGGTAAAATGGCAAGTTTCTATGGAACTGCATCTCGGCTTGTGACTGTGGTTTTCCCGGTCACACAAAAATGCTGAAATTCGACTTATACAGTGTTTTTGCTTATTAAACTTGATGAATTCTCTCCTCTTGACTGTAGAATAGTGTGTAAAGCAAAGCACAATACATTGCTATTTGTAGAAGCAAAGATATATGCGATTTCACAATGTGTTCCTAGAACAGCTGTGAGCAACTTTTTTACACCACGTTAACAACACATTTGAAGCTCAATATTTCATGGGCTGAAGCGGGGAAGATAGAAAACGTGTGCCCTGTAAAGGCGAAGTCTGTGGCATTAACAGGAAGGGAGAAAAAGTACTTTCTACCCATTTTTAGGTTCAGCGGTAAAATGGCAAGTTTCTATGGAACTGCACCTCGGCTTGTGACTGTGGTTTTCCCGGTCACACAAAAATGCTGAAATTCGACTTATACAGTGTTTTTGCTTATTAAACTTGATGAATTCTCTCCTCTTGACTGTAGAATAGTGTGTAAAGCAAAGCACAATACATTCCTATGTGTAGAAGCAAAGATATACGCGATTTCACAATGTGTTCCTAGAACAGCTGTGAGCAACTTTTTTACACCACGTTAACAACACATTTGAAGCTCAATATTTCATGGGCTGAAGCGGGGAAGATAGAAAACGTGTGCCCTGTAAAGGCGAAGTCTGTGGCATTAACAGGAAGGGAGAAAAAGTACTTTCTACCCATTTTTAGGTTCAGCGGTAAAATGGCAAGTTTCTATGGAACTGCATCTCGTCTTGTGACTGTGGTTTTCCCGGTCACACAAAAATGCTGAAATTCGACTTATACAGTGTTTTTGCTTATTAAACTTGATGAATTCTCATCTCTTGACTGTAGAATAGTGTGTAAAGCAAAGCACAATACATTGCTATGTGTAGAAGCAAAGATATACGCGATTTCACAATGTGTTCCTAGAACAGCTGTGAGCAACTTTTTTTACACCACGTTAACAACACATTTGAAGCTCAATATTTCATGGGCTGAAGCGGGGAAGATAGAAAACGTGTGCCCTGTAAAGGCGAAGTCTGTGGCATTAACAGGAAGGGAGAAAAAGTACTTTCTACCCATTTTTAGGTTCAGCGGTAAAATGGCAAGTTTCTATGGAACTGCATCTCGTCTTGTGACTGTGGTTTTCCCGGTCACACAAAAATGCTGAAATTCGACTTATACAGTGTTTTTGCTTATTAAACTTGATGAATTCTCTCCTCTTGACTGTAGAATGGTGTGTAAAGCAAAGCACAATACATTGCTATGTGTAGAAGCAAAGATATACGCGATTTCACAATGTGTTCCTAGAACAGCTGTGAGCAACTTTTTTACACAATGTTAACAACACATTTGAAGCTCAATATTTCATGGGCTGAAGCGGGGAAGATAGAAAACGTGTGCCCTGTAAAGGCGAAGTCTGTGGCATTAACACGAAGGGAGAAAAAGTACTTTCTACCCATTTTTAGGTTCAGCGGTAAAATGGCAAGTCTCTATGGAACTGCATCTCGTCTTGTGACTGTGGTTTTCCCGGTCACACAAAAATGCTGAAATTCGACTTATACAGTGTTTGTGCTTATTAAACTTGATGAATTCTCTCCTCTTGACTGTAGAAGAGTGTGTAAAGCAAAGCACAATACATTCCTATGTGTAGAAGCAAAGATATACGCGATTTCACAATGTGTTCCTAGAACAGCTGTGAGCAACTTTTTTACACCACGTTAACAACACATTTGAAGCTCAATATTTCATGGGCTGAAGCGGGGAAGATAGAAAACGTGTGCCCTGTAAAGGCGAAGTCTGTGGCATTAACAGGAAGGGAGAAAAAGTACTTTCTACCCATTTTTAGGTTCAGCGGTAAAATGGCAAGTTTCTATGGAACTGCATCTCGTCTTGTGACTGTGGTTTTCCCGGTCACACAAAAATGCTGAAATTCGACTTATACAGTGTTTTTGCTTATTAAACTTGATGAATTCTCATCTCTTGACTGTAGAATAGTGTGTAAAGCAAAGCACAATACATTGCTATTTGTAGAAGCAAAGATATATGCGATTTCACAATGTGTTCCTAGAACAGCTGTGAGCAACTTTTTTACACCACGTTAACAACACATTTGAAGCTCAATATTTCATGGGCTGAAGCGGGGAAGATAGAAATCGTGTGCCCTGTAAAGGCGAAGTCTGTGGCATTAACAGGAAGGGAGAAAAAGTACTTTCTACCCATTTTTAGGTTCAGCGGTAAAATGGCAAGTTTCTATGGAACTGCATCTCGTCTTGTGACTGTGGTTTTCCCGGTCACACAAAAATGCTGAAATTCGACTTATACAGTGTTTTTGCTTATTAAACTTGATGAATTCTCATCTCTTGACTGTAGAATAGTGTGTAAAGCAAAGCACAATACATTGCTATGTGTAGAAGCAAAGATATACGCGATTTCACAATGTGTTCCTAGAACAGCTGTGAGCAACTTTTTTACACCACGTTAACAACACATTTGAAGCTCAATATTTCATGGGCTGAAGCGGGGAAGATAGAAAACGTGTGCCCTGTAAAGGCGAAGTCTGTGGCATTAACAGGAAGGGAGAAAAAGTACTTTCTACCCATTTTTAGGTTCAGCGGTAAAATGGCAAGTTTCTATGGAACTGCATCTCGGCTTGTGACTGTGGTTTTCCCGGTCACACAAAAATGCTGAAATTCGACTTATACAGTGTTTTTGCTTATTAAACTTGATGAATTCTCTCCTCTTGACTGTAGAATGGTGTGTAAAGCAAAGCACAATACATTGCTATGTGTAGAAGCAAAGATATACGCGATTTCACAATGTGTTCCTAGAACAGCTGTGAGCAACTTTTTTACACAATGTTAACAACACATTTGAAGCTCAATATTTCATGGGCTGAAGCGGGGAAGATAGAAAACGTGTGCCCTGTAAAGGCGAAGTCTGTGGCATTAACAGGAAGGGAGAAAAAGTACTTTCTACCCATTTTTAGGTTCAGCGGTAAAATGGCAAGTCTCTATGGAACTGCATCTCGTCTTGTGACTGTGGTTTTCCCGGTCACACAAAAATGCTGAAATTCGACTTATACAGTGTTTGTGCTTATTAAACTTGATGAATTCTCTCCTCTTGACTGTAGAAGAGTGTGTAAAGCAAAGCACAATACATTCCTATGTGTAGAAGCAAAGATATACGCGATTTCACAATGTGTTCCTAGAACAGCTGTGAGCAACTTTTTTACACCACGTTAACAACACATTTGAAGCTCAATATTTCATGGGCTGAAGCGGGGAAGATAGAAAACGTGTGCCCTGTAAAGGCGAAGTCTGTGGCATTAACAGGAAGGGAGAAAAAGTACTTTCTACCCATTTTTAGGTTCAGCGGTAAAATGGCAAGTTTCTATGGAACTGCATCTCGTCTTGTGACTGTGGTTTTCCCGGTCACACAAAAATGCTGAAATTCGACTTATACAGTGTTTTTGCTTATTAAACTTGATGAATTCTCTCCTCTTGACTGTAGAATAGTGTGTAAAGCAAAGCACAATACATTCCTATGTGTAGAAGCAAAGATATACAGTACGCGATTTCACAATGTGTTCCTAGAACAGCTGTGAGCAACTTTTTTACACAATGTTAACAACACATTTGAAGCTCAATATTTCATGGGCTGAAGCGGGGAAGATAGAAAACGTGTGCCCTGTAAAGGCGAAGTCTGTGGCATTAACAGGAAGGGAGAAAAAGTACTTTCTACCCATTTTTAGGTTCAGCGTTAAAATGGCAAGTTTCTATGGAACTGCATCTCGTCTTGTGACTGTGGTTTTCCCGGTCACACAAAAATGCTGAAATTCGACTTATACAGTGTTTTTGCTTATTAAACTTGATGAATTCTCATCTCTTGACTGTAGAATGGTGTGTAAAGCAAAGCACAATACATTGCTATGTGTAGAAGCAAAGATATACGCGATTTCACAATGTGTTCCTAGAACAGCTGTGAGCAACTTTTTTACACAATGTTAACAACACATTTGAAGCTCAATATTTCATGGGCTGAAGCGGGGAAGATAGAAAACGTGTGCCCTGTAAAGGCGAAGTCTGTGGCATTAACAGGAAGGGAGAAAAAGTACTTTCTACCCATTTTTAGGTTCAGCGGTAAAATGGCAAGTCTCTATGGAACTGCATCTCGTCTTGTGACTGTGGTTTTCCCGGTCACACAAAAATGCTGAAATTCGACTTATACAGTGTTTGTGCTTATTAAACTTGATGAATTCTCTCCTCTTGACTGTAGAAGAGTGTGTAAAGCAAAGCACAATACATTCCAATGTGTAGAAGCAAAGATATACGCGATTTCACAATGTGTTCCTAGAACAGCTGTGAGCAACTTTTTTACACCACGTTAACAACACATTTGAAGCTCAATATTTCATGGGCTGAAGCGGGGAAGATAGAAAACGTGTGCCCTGTAAAGGCGAAGTCTGTGGCATTAACAGGAAGGGAGAAAAAGTACTTTCTACCCATTTTTAGGTTCAGCGGTAAAATGGCAAGTTTCTATGGAACTGCATCTCGGCTTGTGACTGTGGTTTTCCCGGTCACACAAAAATGCTGAAATTCGACTTATACAGTGTTTTTGCTTATTAAACTTGATGAATTCTCATCTCTTGACTGTAGAATAGTGTGTAAAGCAAAGCACAATACATTGCTATTTGTAGAAGCAAAGATATATGCGATTTCACAATGTGTTCCTAGAACAGCTGTGAGCAACTTTTTTACACCACGTTAACAACACATTTGAAGCTCAATATTTCATGGGCTGAAGCGGGGAAGATAGAAAACGTGTGCCCTGTAAAGGCGAAGTCTGTGGCATTAACAGGAAGGGAGAAAAAGTACTTTCTACCCATTTTTAGGTTCAGCGGTAAAACGGCAAGTTTCTATGGAACTGCATCTCGGCTTGTGACTGTGGTTTTCCCGGTCACACAAAAATGCTGAAATTCGACTTATACAGTGTTTTTGCTTATTAAACTTGATGAATTCTCTCCTCTTGACTGTAGAATAGTGTGTAAAGCAAAGCACAATACATTCCTATGTGTAGAAGAAAAGATATACAGTACGCGATTTCACAATGTGTTCCTAGAACAGCTGTGAGCAACTTTTTTACACAATGTTAACAACACATTTGAAGCTCAATATTTCATGGGCTGAAGCGGGGAAGATAGAAAACGTGTGCCCTGTAAAGGCGAAGTCTGTGGCATTAACAGGAAGGGAGAAAAAGTACTTTCTACCCATTTTTAGGTTCAGCGGTAAAATGGCAAGTTTCTATGGAACTGCATCTCGTCTTGTGACTGTGGTTTTCCCGGTCACACAAAAATGCTGAAATTCGACTTATACAGTGTTTTTGCTTATTAAACTTGATGAATTCTCATCTCTTGACTGTAGAATAGTGTGTAAAGCAAAGCACAATACATTGCTATGTGTAGAAGCAAAGATATACGCGATTTCACAATGTGTTCCTAGAACAGCTGTGAGCAACTTTTTTACACCACGTTAACAACACATTTGAAGCTCAATATTTCATGGGCTGAAGCGGGGAAGATAGAAAACGTGTGCCCTGTAAAGGCGAAGTCTGTGGCATTAACAGGAAGGGAGAAAAAGTACTTTCTACCCATTTTTAGGTTCAGCGGTAAAATGGCAAGTTTCTATGGAACTGCATCTCGGCTTGTGACTGTGGTTTTCCCGGTCACACAAAAATGCTGAAATTCGACTTATACAGTGTTTTTGCTTATTAAACTTGATGAATTCTCTCCTCTTGACTGTAGAATAGTGTGTAAAGCAAAGCACAATACATTCCTATGTGTAGAAGCAAAGATATACGCGATTTCACAATGTGTTCCTAGAACAGCTGTGAGCAACTTTTTTACACAATGTTAACAACACATTTGAAGCTCAATATTTCATGGGCTGAAGCGGGGAAGATAGAAAACGTGTGCCCTGTAAAGGCGAAGTCTGTGGCATTAACAGGAAGGGAGAAAAAGTACTTTCTACCCATTTTTAGGTTCAGCGGTAAAATGGCAAGTTTCTATGGAACTGCATCTCGTCTTGTGACTGTGGTTTTCCCGGTCACACAAAAATGCTGAAATTCGACTTATACAGTGTTTTTGCTTATTAAACTTGATGAATTCTCATCTCTTTAAACTGCAGGAGATACAGGCACCCCCTTCGGAGGACAGTATCTTCGGAAGCAGGGGGACCCCAGAGCTGAAATTAACGGGGTTCTGCTCCCGAGACCGTCTGCTTCATTCTTGTATTAAAGAAATGAAGGGGGGGGGGGCGGTTTGGATCTGTCCTCTAAAACCTCATCTGAAAATGATTTAGATCAATGCAGAGAGAAGCTTTACTATTAGCAATTAAAAGGGATATTGAAATACTGTATATACAGTATATACATACATACACTGGTTGTGGGGCAATAACCTGTCTGTGATTGAGAATGTGTGCTTGTCCGTTACATCCTCAGTAGATTATTATTCTCTTTGTCTACACTCTGATTTTTCCCTGTAAATAATCTTCTATTCATTTACCTCCTATTTTGAATATACGTCTTAATGTAGTACTGTACTTTTATTGCTGCAATCCTATTATATGTAGCCCTGGTAAGAAATGGTGCTATAGTTCTATCCTTCTCCTGGTATAATCCCTGGTAAGGGCAGGTTGCCTGGAGTTATAATGGGTTCCCCCCACTTCAAGCACTTGCCCTGAGTGGTGGAGGTAGGTCACCTGACCCTGTGTCAAAGCAAGAGACACAGGGGCGGTGCCTGCTGAGATCATAAAAGAGCAGTGCATTTCCTATTTAGTGTGTTCTGTTCTGTCAGTCTGAGAGTAGTGAGTGAGTGAGTTAGTGAGGAGAGGAGTGATCAGCTCATGAGTAGAGCTGAAATAGCTGTAGTTAGTGAGGTGGACCAAATACCTCTCACCCTGCTTAGGGGGTGAGGGAAGAGCTAGCCCCACTCTGGATGCCCTTTGGGTCCAGAGTGACGGCAGGGAACATCATAAGGGAGAACAGTTAGTGGACTGTGCATCAACTGTACCTGTCGGCTGCTGCTGCTGCTGCCCAAGAGAATAAAGAGACTGCTGCTTTTAAAGATAATCCGTGTGTGAGACTGGAATCTCTCATCCCTGTGGGGAATCTCTGTGGTAAGGATTCCTCCCCGCATTCCTGGGGCTTACTATAGATGGAGGCGCTTGTTACGCCGGTGCTGCCCGCAGACCAGACCCGTCCCCTGAGCTGAAGGGGGAAGTGGTAATACACGCACCCGCAGCAAAGGGAGCGTGTCCGTAGTGTGGTATGAAGCGTTGCCAGGCCAGGTGTAGTAAGGTAGACAATACTTGCCGGTACCGGTTGTAGAGATAGAGTGAATGATGCCTTTCCGAAGTCAGGGAGTGGAGAGTGGAGATAGGTCGTAGTCCAAGCCGAGTTCAAGGGGTTACCAGAGTGAGCGTTGTCCAAGGAGTGCCGAGATCGAGAGCCAGAGGCGTAGTCGTACGAGCTGCGTCAGAACCTGTGAAAACACTGAGAGAATCCAGAAGTACTTCCATACAGAGACTATGTCGAGCAAAGACTGAGCAGAGAGGAGCTAGATAAAGCAGGAAGGTCTAATTAGGAACGGAGGCGGGACAGGAAGAGCTACAGGGAGACACTGCAGATTGGTGCAGGCATAACAGGCCAGGTGAGTCTTGTTAGTAACCTGAGTATGCCCGTGCAGTGTGCGGGGGCGGAGCCTGAGGTCCGGGGGACGGGAATAAGAGTGTGCAGACTGAGCTTGCTCCGTAACTCGTGTACGCGTGTGAACAGAGCCAGTGGATGGTGCAGGTGTGCGTGCAGGAGGGCGTGGGCGCGCCCGGCGCTGTGCAGAGGAATCGCCGAGGGGAGTGATTCCGCGACGCGTGTTGAAGGCCATCTTCCATTCATCCCCCTTCCTGATGTGCACCAGGTTATAGGCACCATGTAGATCTAACTTGGAAAAAATCTTGGCCCCCTGTAATTTATCGAACAGTTCGGTAATAAGGGGAAGGGGTAACGATTTTTAATAGTGATGTGGTTTAAACCCCTGTAGTCGATGCAAGGCCTCAACGATCCGTCCTTTTTCTTGACGAAGAAAAACCCAGCCCCTGCTGGGGAATTGGAATGACGAATAAAGCCTTTCTTGAGATTCTCCTGGATATATTCATCCATAGCGTGAGATTCTGGTAACGACAAGGGGTAGGTCTTGGACTTGGGTAGGGAGTAGAGTTTTGGGAAGCAAGGAGCACAGCTGAAGTAGAAGTCTGCAGGGAGAATCCTGTAGAAAAAATGAATAAAGGGCACAACTCCGTGCTAAAACTGAGGGTGATTTATTGGATAAATGCACAGGGACAGAAACACAGCCCACAACCGACATGTTTCGTCCCACGGGACTTTATCAAGGTGTACCACATCACTATACCTCCTTACCTTTAATACACCCGTTTTGCGCCAAAATCGCCCAACCGAGTACACTGCACATGCGCGCCGGCGAAGCGTCGCATCTCTGTGACATCGCCTCCCCTCTGGCACTAGTCCTAGAGTCAGAGACCACGTCACTGGGATGCGTCCGTTTCCACCCTGGAACGCATGCCAGCTGTGCTCCTATTGGGCGAAGGCGGAAGAGGGATGAAAGCTACATTTTTTTACACTCAACAACTTTATTAATGTTAAAAAAAGAGACAAACATATTTTGCCCATAGCTAAACTTTGCAAACAGACACAGTGCTACTTTAGTTTAGGATTACATTAAAAACAAACACTAATCACATTGAATAACCTTTGATAAATAAAGAGAAAGAAGATGTTTTAAGCAGTCACAAAGCTACATTTAGACTTCAATCATTTTAGAAGACTATATTCTAATCTAAGTAGATAAGTGTATTTAGGGAAGTGTATATGTTAAGGGGGGTAAGCAGGGTAAACCATATCTGCGGTAGTCGCACTGACTGACCGCTAGGTCCCATGTTCATGTCCCCCCTTGACCTAGTATTATATACATGCTGGAATTATTTATAGAAGTTCCTATCTACCTATATGCTGTAATACAGCTTGTGAGTCCATACACTTGTATGAGCGTCAATCTCTACGTTTATACATATTGGGTAGGGAGTAACCGGGAACTAGATCGATCGGACAATCGTAAGTCCTGTGTGGCGGCAAGAGGTCTGACTGTACCTTATTGAAAACGTCCCGGAATTGATGGTAAATGGAAGGTAGAATAACTTCGGGAACAGAGGTATTGGCCAGCAGTTGATGAGTCTCGTCTGACCTCGGCCTCCAGGAAATGGGAGCAGAGGAAGTCCAGTCAATGAGAGGATTGTTAAGCTGTAGCCAAGGAAGACCAAGGGTGATGGGTATCCCAGGAGCGTGAGTGGCATCGAGAACTAAGATCTCCTTGTGCAGATGTGAGGACAGAAGCAAGGGAGCCGTCTCTAAGGAGATGTGGGCCGGGGTAAGAGGACGTCCATCGATACAGAGGAGTGCGATGGGAACCTTCTTTCTCACGAGTGGTATGCGGTTTAACCTGGCGAATTCAAGATCCACGAAGTTTCCTCCAGATCCTGAGTCAATGAAAGCGGCGGTAGAAGTCTTGAACTTATCGCCTGAAAGGGAGACTCTAAGTCTGTGGTTCCGAGAGGGGGTAACCAGGCTCACTAATAAAGGTCAAGCCACTTGGCTGCCAGAATGCCCTGCTTCAGCACAGACCAGAAAGGCATTGTGATAAGCGTATCCCCGGTATAGTCAGGGGTTAATGGGAGTCGTCCCCGTCCCCCCAGTATACGGCCAGAACCATGGACCCGGTACTTGTGGTTCGGATTCTCTCCAACCAGCCATAATGTTGTGAGAGTGAAATTATGTCTAAGTCCAGCTTTGGTACATTAGAAGCAACTCTGAAACTTAACCTAAGCGTTTTTCGAAGCTACTTTTTGGCTAACTTCTTATAAGAAGGTCTAGGAGCTCTGAAAATGAACGTGCGCGTCTTTCACTCTTCCCGAGGGACTTAGAATAATTTTGTGATATTTTTTATTAAAATGGTGTATAAGGGTATATATATAAATATATTTTATGCACTGTATATGAGCTGGCGATTTCTAAGTCTGTGGTTCCGAGAGGGGGTAACCAGGCTCACTAATAAAGGTCAAGCCACTTGGCTGCCAGAATGCCCTGCTTCAGCACAGACCAGAAAGGCATTGTGATAAGCGTATCCCCGGTATAGTCAGGGGTTAATGGGAGTCGTCCCCGTCCCCCCAGTATACGGCCAGAACCATGGACCCGGTACTTGTGGTTCGGACTCTCTCCAACCAGCCATAATGTTGTGAGAGTGAAATTATGTCTAAGTCCAGCTTTGGTACATTAGAAGCAACTCTGAAACTTAACCTAAGCGTTTTTCGAAACTACTTTTTGGCTAACTTCTTATAGGAAGGTCTAGGAGCTCTGAAAATGAACGTGCGCGTCTTTCACTCTTCCCGAGGGACTTAGAAGAAATTTGTGATATTTTTTATTAAAATGGTGTATAAGGGTATATATATAAATATATTTTATGCACTGTATATGAGCTGGCGATTTCTAAGTCTGTGGTTCCGAGAGGGGGTAACCAGGCTCACTAATAAAGGTCAAGCCACTTGGCTGCCAGAATGCCCTGCTTCAGCACAGACCAGAAAGGCATTGTGATAAGCGTATCCCCGGTATAGTCAGGGGTTAATGGGAGTCGTCCCCGTCCCCCCAGTATACGGCCAGAACCATGGACCCGGTACTTGTGGTTCGGACTGTCTCCAACCAGCCATAATGTTGTGAGAGTGAAATTATGTCTAAGTCCAGCTTTGGTACATTAGAAGCAACTCTGAAACTTAACCTAAGCGTTTTTCGAAACGACTTTTTGGCTAACTTCTTATAGGAAGGTCTAGGAGCTCTGAAAATGAACGTGCGCGTCTTTCACTCTTCCCGAGTGACAGAAGAATTTTGTGATATTTTTTATTAAATGGTGTATAAGGGTATATATATAAATATATTTTATGCACTGTATATGAGCTGGCGATTTCTAAGTCTGTGGTTCCGAGAGGGGGTAACCAGGCTCACTAATAAAGGTCAAGCCACTTGGCTGCCAGAATGCCGTGCTTCAGCACAGACCAGAAAGGCATTGTGATTAGCGTATCCCCGGTATAGTCAGGGGTTAATGGGAGTCGTCCCCGTCCCCCCCAGTATACGGCCAGAACCATGGACCCGGTACTTGTGGTTCGGACTGTCTCCAACAAGCCATAATGTTGTGAGAGTGAAATTATGTCTAAGTCCAGCTTTGGTACATTAGAAGCAACTCTGAAACTTAACCTAAGCGTTTTTCGAAGCTACTTTTTGGCTAACTTCTTATACAGTAGGAAGGTCTAGGAGCTCTGAAAATGAACGTGCGCGTCTTTCACTCTTCCCGAGGGACTTAGAAGAATTTTGGGATATTTTTTATTAAATGGTGTATAAGGGTATATATATATAAATATATTTTATGCACTGTATATGAGCTGGCGATTTCTAAGTCTGTGGTTCCGAGAGGGGGTAACCAGGCTCACTAATAAAGGTCAAGCCACTTGGCTGCCAGAATGCCCTGCTTCAGCACAGACCAGAAAGGCATTGTGATAAGCGTATCCCCGGTATAGTCAGGGGTTAATGGGAGTCGTCCCCGTCCCCCCAGTATACGGCCAGAACCATGGACCCGGTACTTGTGGTTCGGACTGTCTCCAACCAGCCATAATGTTGTGAGAGTGAAATTATGTCTAAGTCCAGCTTTGGTACATTAGAAGCAACTCTGAAACTTAACCTAAGCGTTTTTCGAAGCTACTTTTTGGCTAACTTCTTATAGGAAGGTCTAGGAGCTCTGAAAATGAACGTGCGCGTCTTTCACTCTTCCCGAGGGACTTAGAAGAATTTTGTGATATTTTTTATTAAATGGTGTATAAGGGTATATATATAAATATATTTTATGCACTGTATATGAGCTGGCGATTTCTAAGTCTGTGGTTCCGAGAGGGGGTAACCAGGCTCACTAATAAAGGTCAAGCCACTCTGCTGCCAGAATGCCCTGCTTCAGCACAGACCAGAAAGGCATTGTGATAAGCGTATCCCCGGTATAGTCAGGGGTTAATGGGAGTCGTCCCCGTCCCCCCAGTATACGGCCAGAACCATGGACCCTGTACTTGTGGTTCGGACTCTCTCCAACCAGCCATAATGTTGTGAGAGTGAAATTATGTCTAAGTCCAGCTTTGGTACATTAGAAGCAACTCTGAAACTTAACCTAAGCGTTTTTCGAAGCTACTTTTTGGCTAACTTCTTATAGGAAGGTCTAGGAGCTCTGAAAATGAACGTGCGCGTCTTTCACTCTTCCCGAGGGACTTAGAAGAATTTTGTGATATTTTTTATTAAAATGGTGTATAAGGGTATATATATAAATATATTTTATGCACTGTATATGAGCTGGCGATTTCTAAGTCTGTGGTTCCGAGAGGGGGTAACCAAGCTCACTAATAAAGGTCAAGCCACTTGGCTGCCAGAATGCCCTGCTTCAGCACAGACCAGAAAGGCATTGTGATAAGCGTATCCCCGGTATAGTCAGGGGTTAATGGGAGTCGTCCCCGTCCCCCCAGTATACGGCCAGAACCATGGACCCGGTACTTGTGGTTCGGACTGTCTCCAACCAGCCATAATGTTGTGAGAGTGAAATTATGTCTAAGTCCAGCTTTGGTACATTAGAAGCAACTCTGAAACTTAACCTAAGCGTTTTTCGAAGCTACTTTTTGGCTAACTTCTTATAGGAAGGTCTAGGAGCTCTGAAAATGAACGTGCGCGTCTTTCACTCTTCCCGAGGGACTTAGAAGAATTTTGTGATATTTTTTATTAAAATGGTGTATAAGGGTATATATATAAATATATTTTATGCACTGTATATGAGCTGGCGATTTCTAAGTCTGTGGTTCCGAGAGGGGGTAACCAGGCTCACTAATAAAGGTCAAGCCACTTGGCTGCCAGAATGCCCTGCTTCAGCACAGACCAGAAAGGCATTGTGATAAGCGTATCCCCGGTATAGTCAGGGGTTAATGGGAGTCGTCCCCGTCCCCCCAGTATACGGCCAGAACCATGGACCCGGTACTTGTGGTTCGGACTGTCTCCAACCAGCCATAATGTTGTGAGAGTGAAATTATGTCTAAGTCCAGCTTTGGTACATTAGAAGCAACTCTGAAACTTAACCTAAGCGTTTTTCGAAGCTACTTTTTGGCTAACTTCTTATAGGAAGGTCTAGGAGCTCTGAAAATGAACGTGCGCGTCTTTCACTCTTCCCGAGGGACTTAGAAGAATTTTGTGATATTTTTTATTAAAATGGTGTATAAGGGTATATATATAAATATATTTTATGCACTGTATATGAGCTGGCGATTTCTAAGTCTGTGGTTCCGAGAGGGGGTAACCAGGCTCACTAATAAAGGTCAAGCCACTTGGCTGCCAGAATGCCCTGCTTCAGCACAGACCAGAAAGGCATTGTGATAAGCGTATCCCCGGTATAGTCAGGGGTTAATGGGAGTCGTCCCCGTCCCCCCAGTATACGGCCAGAACCATGGACCCGGTACTTGTGGTTCGGACTCTCTCCAACCAGCCATAATGTTGTGAGAGTGAAATTATGTCTAAGTCCAGCTTTGGTACATTAGAAGCAACTCTGAAACTTAACCTAAGCGTTTTTCGAAGCTACTTTTTGGCTAACTTCTTATAGGAAGGTCTAGGAGCTCTGAAAATGAACGTGCGCGTCTTTCACTCTTCCCGAGGGACTTAGAAGAATTTTGTGATATTTTTTATTAAATGGTGTATAAGGGTATATATATAAATATATTTTATGCACTGTATATGAGCTGGCGATTTCTAAGTCTGTGGTTCCGAGAGGGGGTAACCAGGCTCACTAATAAAGGTCAAGCCACTTGGCTGCCAGAATGCCCTGCTTCAGCACAGACCAGAAAGGCATTGTGATAAGCGTATCCCCGGTATAGTCAGGGGTTAATGGGAGTCGTCCCCGTCCCCCCAGTATACGGCCAGAACCATGGACCCGGTACTTGTGGTTCGGACTCTCTCCAACCAGCCATAATGTTGTGAGAGTGAAATTATGTCTAAGTCCAGCTTTGGTACATTAGAAGCAACTCTGAAACTTAACCTAAGCGTTTTTCGAAGCTACTTTTTGGCTAACTTCTTATAGGAAGGTCTAGGAGCTCTGAAAATGAACGTGCGCGTCTTTCACTCTTCCCGAGGGACTTAGAAGAATTTTGTGATATTTTTTATTAAATGGTGTATAAGGGTATATATATAAATATATTTTATGCACTGTATATGAGCTGGCGATTTCTAAGTCTGTGGTTCCGAGAGGGGGTAACCAGGCTCACTAATAAAGGTCAAGCCACTTGGCTGCCAGAATGCCCTGCTTCAGCACAGACCAGAAAGGCATTGTGATAAGCGTATCCCCGGTATAGTCAGGGGTTAATGGGAGTCGTCCCCGTCCCCCCAGTATACGGCCAGAACCATGGACCCGGTACTTGTGGTTCGGACTCTCTCCAACCAGCTATAATGTTGTGGGAGTGAAATTATGTCTAAGTCCAGCTTT
Source organism: Ascaphus truei (assembly GCF_040206685.1). NCBI lineage: Eukaryota > Metazoa > Chordata > Amphibia > Anura > Ascaphidae > Ascaphus > Ascaphus truei. The sequence goes on from NW_027455536.1 coordinate 289,256, forward strand.
GGTACATTAGAAGCAACTCTGAAACTTAACCTAAGCGTTTTTCGAAGCTACTTTTTGGCTAACTTCTTATAGGAAGGTCTAGGAGCTCTGAAAATGAACGTGCGCGTCTTTCACTCTTCCCGAGGGACTTAGAAGAATTTTGTGATATTTTTTATTAAATGGTGTATAAGGGTATATATATAAATATATTTTATGCACTGTATATGAGCTGGCGATTTCTAAGTCTGTGGTTCCGAGAGGGGGTAACCAGGCTCACTAATAAAGGTCAAGCCACTTGGCTGCCAGAATGCCCTGCTTCAGCACAGACCAGAAAGGCATTGTGATAAGCGTATCCCCGGTATAGTCAGGGGTTAATGGGAGTCGTCCCCGTCCCCCCAGTATACGGCCAGAACCATGGACCCGGTACTTGTGGTTCGGACTCTCTCCAACCAGCCATAATGTTGTGAGAGTGAAATTATGTCTAAGTCCAGCTTTGGTACATTAGAAGCAACTCTGAAACTTAACCTAAGCGTTTTTCGAAGCTACTTTTTGGCTAACTTCTTATAAGAAGGTCTAGGAGCTCTGAAAATGAACGTGCGCGTCTTTCACTCTTCCCGAGGGACTTAGAAGAATTTTGTGATATTTTTTATTAAATGGTGTATAAGGGTATATATATAAATATATTTTATGCACTGTATATGAGCTGGCGATTTCTAAGTCTGTGGTTCCGAGAGGGGGTAACCAGGCTCACTAATAAAGGTCAAGCCACTTGGCTGCCAGAATGCCCTGCTTCAGCACAGACCAGAAAGGCATTGTGATAAGCGTATCCCCGGTATAGTCAGGGGTTAATGGGAGTCGTCCCCGTCCCCCCAGTATACGGCCAGAACCATGGACCCGGTACTTGTGGTTCGGACTGTCTCCAACCAGCCATAATGTTGTGAGAGTGAAATTATGTCTAAGTCCAGCTTTGGTACATTAGAAGCAACTCTGAAACTTAACCTAAGCGTTTTTCGAAGCTACTTTTTGGCTAACTTCTTATAGGAAGGTCTAGGAGCTCTGAAAATGAACGTGCGCGTCTTTCACTCTTCCCGAGGGACTTAGAAGAATTTTGGGATATTTTTTATTAAATGGTGTATAAGGGTATATATATAAATATATTTTATGCACTGTATATGAGCTGGCGATTTCTAAGTCTGTGGTTCCGAGAGTGGGTAACCAGGCTCACTAATAAAGGTCAAGCCACTTGGCTGCCAGAATGCCGTGCTTCAGCACAGACCAGAAAGGCATTGTGATAAGCGTATCCCCGGTATAGTCAGGGGTTAATGGGAGTCGTCCCCGCCCCCCCAGTATACGGCCAGAACCATGGACCCGGTACTTGTGGTTCGGACTGTCTCCAACCAGCCATAATGTTGTGAGAGTGAAATTATGTCTAAGTCCAGCTTTGGTACATTAGAAGCAACTCTGAAACTTAACCTAAGCGTTTTTCGAAGCTACTTTTTGGCTAACTTCTTATAGGAAGGTCTAGGAGCTCTGAAAATGAACGTGCGCGTCTTTCACTCTTCCCGAGGGACTTAGAAGAATTTTGTGATATTTTTTATTAAAATGGTGTATAAGGGTATATATATAAATATATTTTATGCACTGTATATGAGCTGGCGATTTCTAAGTCTGTGGTTCCGAGAGGGGGAAACCAGGCTCACTAATAAAGGTCAAGCCACTTGGCTGCCAGAATGCCCTGCTTCAGCACAGACCAGAAAGGCATTGTGATAAGCGTATCCCCGGTATAGTCAGGGGTTAATGGGAGTCGTCCCCGTCCCCCCAGTATACGGCCAGAACCATGGACCCGGTACTTGTGGTTCGGACTCTCTCCAACCAGCCATAATGTTGTGAGAGTGAAATTATGTCTAAGTCCAGCTTTGGTACATTAGAAGCAACTCTGAAACTTAACCTAAGCGTTTTTCGAAGCTACTTTTTGGCTAACTTCTTATAGGAAGGTCTAGGAGCTCTGAAAATGAACGTGCGCGTCTTTCACTCTTCCCGAGGGACTTAGAAGAATTTTGTGATATTTTTTATTAAATGGTGTATAAGGGTATATATATAAATATATTTTATGCACTGTATATGAGCTGGCGATTTCTAAGTCTGTGGTTCCGAGAGGGGGTAACCAGGCTCACTAATAAAGGTCAAGCCACTTGGCTGCCAGAATGCCCTGCTTCAGCACAGACCAGAAAGGCATTGTGATAAGCGTATCCCCGGTATAGTCAGGGGTTAATGGGAGTCGTCCCCGTCCCCCCAGTATACGGCCAGAACCATGGACCCGGTACTTGTGGTTCGGACTGTCTCCAACCAGCCATAATGTTGTGAGAGTGAAATTATGTCTAAGTCCAGCTTTGGTACATTAGAAGCAACTCTGAAACTTAACCTAAGCGTTTTTCGAAGGTACTTTTTGGCTAACTTCTTATAGGAAGGTCTAGGAGCTCTGAAAATGAACGTGCGCGTCTTTCACTCTTCCCGAGGGACTTAGAAGAATTTTGTGATATTTTTTATTAAATGGTGTATAAGGGTATATATATAAATATATTTTATGCACTGTATATGAGCTGGCGATTTCTAAGTCTGTGGTTCCGAGAGGGGGTAACCAGGCTCACTAATAAAGGTCAAGCCACTTGGCTGCCAGAATGCCCTGCTTCAGCACAGACCAGAAAGGCATTGTGATAAGCGTATCCCCGGTATAGTCAGGGGTTAATGGGAGTCGTCCCCGTCCCCCCAGTATACGGCCAGAACCATGGACCCGGTACTTGTGGTTCGGACTCTCTCCAACCAGCCATAATGTTGTGAGAGTGAAATTATGTCTAAGTCCAGCTTTGGTACATTAGAAGCAACTCTGAAACTTAACCTAAGCGTTTTTCGAAGCTACTTTTTGGCTAACTTCTTATAGGAAGGTCTAGGAGCTCTGAAAATGAACGTGCGCGTCTTTCACTCTTCCCGAGGGACTTAGAAGAATTTTGTGATATTTTTTATTAAAATGGTGTATAAGGGTATATATATAAATATATTTTATGCACTGTATATGAGCTGGCGATTTCTAAGTCTGTGGTTCCGAGAGGGGGTAACCAGGCTCACTAATAAAGGGCAAGCCACTTGGCTGCCAGAATGCCCTGCTTCAGCACAGACCAGAAAGGCATTGTGATAAGCGTATCCCCGGTATAGTCAGGGGTTAATGGGAGTCGTCCCCGTCCCCCCAGTATACGGCCAGAACCATGGACCCGGTACTTGTGGTTCGGACTGTCTCCAACCAGCCATAATGTTGTGAGAGTGAAATTATGTCTAAGTCCAGCTTTGGTACATTAGAAGCAACTCTGAAACTTAACCTAAGCGTTTTTCGAAACTACTTTTTGGCTAACTTCTTATAGGAAGGTCTAGGAGCTCTGAAAATGAACGTGCGCGTCTTTCACTCTTCCCGAGTGACTTAGAAGAATTTTGTGATATTTTTTATTAAATGGTGTATAAGGGTATATATATAAATATATTTTATGCACTGTATATGAGCTGGCGATTTCTAAGTCTGTGGTTCCGAGAGGGGGTAACCAGGCTCACTAATAAAGGTCAAGCCACTTGGCTGCCAGAATGCCGTGCTTCGGCACAGACCAGAAAGGCATTGTGATTAGCGTATCCCCGGTATAGTCAGGGGTTAATGGGAGTCGTCCCCGTCCCCCCCAGTATACGGCCAGAACCATGGACCCGGTACTTGTGGTTCGGACTGTCTCCAACAAGCCATAATGTTGTGAGAGTGAAATTATGTCTAAGTCCAGCTTTGGTACATTAGAAGCAACTCTGAAACTTAACCTAAGCGTTTTTCGAAGCTACTTTTTGGCTAACTTCTTATAGGAAGGTCTAGGAGCTCTGAAAATGAACGTGCGCGTCTTTCACTCTTCCCGAGGGACTTAGAAGAATTTTGTGATATTTTTTATTAAATGGTGTATAAGGGTATATATATAAATATATTTTATGCACTGTATATGAGCTGGCGATTTCTAAGTCTGTGGTTCCGAGAGGGGGTAACCAGGCTCACTAATAAAGGTCAAGCCACTTGGCTGCCAGAATGCCCTGCTTCAGCACAGACCAGAAAGGCATTGTGATAAGCGTATCCCCGGTATAGTCAGGGGTTAATGGGAGTCGTCCCCGTCCCCCCAGTATACGGCCAGAACCATGGACCCGGTACTTGTGGTTCGGACTGTCTCCAACCAGCCATAATGTTGTGAGAGTGAAATTATGTCTAAGTCCAGCTTTGGTACATTAGAAGCAACTCTGAAACTTAACCTAAGCGTTTTTCGAAGCTACTTTTTGGCTAACTTCTTATAGGAAGGTCTAGGAGCTCTGAAAATGAACGTGCGCGTCTTTCACTCGTCCCGAGGGACTTAGAAGAATTTTGTGATATTTTTTATTAAATGGTGTATAAGGGTATATATATAAATATATTTTATGCACTGTATATGAGCTGGCGATTTCTAAGTCTGTGGTTCCGAGAGGGGGTAACCAGGCTCACTAATAAAGGTCAAGCCACTTGGCTGCCAGAATGCCCTGCTTCAGCACAGACCAGAAAGGCATTGTGATAAGCGTATCCCCGGTATAGTCAGGGGTTAATGGGAGTCGTCCCCGTCCCCCCAGTATACGGCCAGAACCATGGACCCGGTACTTGTGGTTCGGACTGTCTCCAACCAGCCATAATGTTGTGAGAGTGAAATTATGTCTAAGTCCAGCTTTGGTACATTAGAAGCAACTCTGAAACTTAACCTAAGCGTTTTTCGAAGCTACTTTTTGGCTAACTTCTTATAGGAAGGTCTAGGAGCTCTGAAAATGAACGTGCGCGTCTTTCACTCTTCCCGAGGGACTTAGAAGAATTTTGGGATATTTTTTATTAAATGGTGTATAAGGGTATATATATAAATATATTTTATGCACTGTATATGAGCTGGCGATTTCTAAGTCTGTGGTTCCGAGAGGGGGTAACCAGGCTCACTAATAAAGGTCAAGCCACTTGGCTGCCAGAATGCCGTGCTTCAGCACAGACCAGAAAGGCATTGTGATAAGCGTATCCCCGGTATAGTCAGGGGTTAATGGGAGTCGTCCCCGCCCCCCCAGTATACGGCCAGAACCATGGACCCGGTACTTGTGGTTCGGACTGTCTCCAACCAGCCATAATGTTGTGAGAGTGAAATTATGTCTAAGTCCAGCTTTGGTACATTAGAAGCAACTCTGAAACTTAACCTAAGCGTTTTTCGAAGCTACTTTTTGGCTAACTTCTTATAGGAAGGTCTAGGAGCTCTGAAAATGAACGTGCGCGTCTTTCACTCTTCCCGAGGGACTTAGAAGAATTTTGTGATATTTTTTATTAAATGGTGTATAAGGGTATATATATAAATATATTTTATGCACTGTATATGAGCTGGCGATTTCTAAGTCTGTGGTTCCGAGAGGGGGTAACCAGGCTCACTAATAAAGGTCAAGCCACTTGGCTGCCAGAATGCCCTGCTTCAGCACAGACCAGAAAGGCATTGTGATAAGCGTATCCCCGGTATAGTCAGGGGTTAATGGGAGTCGTCCCCGTCCCCCCAGTATACGGCCAGAACCATGGACCCGGTACTTGTGGTTCGGACTCTCTCCAACCAGCCATAATGTTGTGAGAGTGAAATTATGTCTAAGTCCAGCTTTGGTACATTAGAAGCAACTCTGAAACTTAACCTAAGCGTTTTTCGAAGCTACTTTTTGGCTAACTTCTTATAGGAAGGTCTAGGAGCTCTGAAAATGAACGTGCGCGTCTTTCACTCTTCCCGAGGGACTTAGAAGAATTTTGTGATATTTTTTATTAAAATGGTGTATAAGGGTATATATATAAATATATTTTATGCACTGTATATGAGCTGGCGATTTCTAAGTCTGTGGTTCCGAGAGGGGGTAACCAGGCTCACTAATAAAGGTCAAGCCACTTGGCTGCCAGAATGCCCTGCTTCAGCACAGACCAGAAAGGCATTGTGATAAGCGTATCCCCGGTATAGTCAGGGGTTAATGGGAGTCGTCCCCGTCCCCCCAGTATACGGCCAGAACCATGGACCCGGTACTTGTGGTTCGGACTGTCTCCAACCAGCCATAATGTTGTGAGAGTGAAATTATGTCTAAGTCCAGCTTTGGTACATTAGAAGCAACTCTGAAACTTGACCTAAGCGTTTTTCGAAGCTACTTTTTGGCTAACTTCTTATAGGAAGGTCTAGGAGCTCTGAAAATGAACGTGCGCGTCTTTCACTCTTCCCGAGGGACTTAGAAGAATTTTGTGATATTTTTTATTAAATGGTGTATAAGGGTATATATATAAATATATTTTATGCACTGTATATGAGCTGGCGATTTCTAAGTCTGTGGTTCCGAGAGGGGGTAACCAGGCTCACTAATAAAGGTCAAGCCACTTGGCTGCCAGAATGCCCTGCTTCAGCACAGACCAGAAAGGCATTGTGATAAGCGTATCCCCGGTATAGTCAGGTGTTAATGGGAGTCGTCCCCGTCCCCCCAGTATACGGCCAGAACCATGGACCCGGTACTTGTGGTTCGGACTCTCTCCAACCAGCCATAATGTTGTGAGAGTGAAATTATGTCTAAGTCCAGCTTTGGTACATTAGAAGCAACTCTGAAACTTAACCTAAGCGTTTTTCGAAGCTACTTTTTGGCTAACTTCTTATAGGAAGGTCTAGGAGCTCTGAAAATGAACGTGCGCGTCTTTCACTCTTCCCGAGGGACTTAGAAGAATTTTGTGATATTTTTTATTAAATGGTGTATAAGGGTATATATATAAATATATTTTATGCACTGTATATGAGCTGGCGATTTCTAAGTCTGTGGTTCCGAGAGGGGGTAACCAGGCTCACTAATAAAGGTCAAGCCACTTGGCTGCCAGAATGCCCTGCTTCAGCACAGACCAGAAAGGCATTGTGATTAGCGTATCCCCGGTATAGTCAGGGGTTAATGGGAGTCGTCCCCGTCCCCCCAGTATACGGCCAGAACCATGGACCCGGTACTTGTGGTTCGGACTGTCTCCAACCAGCCATAATGTTGTGAGAGTGAAATTATGTCTAAGTCCAGCTTTGGTACATTAGAAGCAACTCTGAAACTTAACCTAAGCGTTTTTCGAAGCTACTTTTTGGCTAACTTCTTATAGGAAGGTCTAGGAGCTCTGAAAATGAACGTGCGCGTCTTTCACTCTTCCCGAGGGACTTAGAAGAATTTTGGGATATTTTTTATTAAATGGTGTATAAGGGTATATATATAAATATATTTTATGCACTGTATATGAGCTGGCGATTTCTAAGTCTGTGGTTCCGAGAGGGGGTAACCAGGCTCACTAATAAAGGTCAAGCCACTTGGCTGCCAGAATGCCGTGCTTCAGCACAGACCAGAAAGGCATTGTGATAAGCGTATCCCCGGTATAGTCAGGGGTTAATGGGAGTCGTCCCCGCCCCCCCAGTATACGGCCAGAACCATGGACCCGGTACTTGTGGTTCGGACTGTCTCCAACCAGCCATAATGTTGTGAGAGTGAAATTATGTCTAAGTCCAGCTTTGGTACATTAGAAGCAACTCTGAAACTTAACCTAAGCGTTTTTCGAAGCTACTTTTTGGCTAACTTCTTATAGGAAGGTCTAGGAGCTCTGAAAATGAACGTGCGCGTCTTTCACTCTTCCCGAGGGACTTAGAAGAATTTTGTGATATTTTTTATTAAAATGGTGTATAAGGGTATATATATAAATATATTTTATGCACTGTATATGAGCTGGCGATTTCTAAGTCTGTGGTTCCGAGAGGGGGTAACCAGGCTCACTAATAAAGGTCAAGCCACTTGGCTGCCAGAATGCCCTGCTTCAGCACAGACCAGAAAGGCATTGTGATAAGCGTATCCCCGGTATAGTCAGGGGTTAATGGGAGTCGTCCCCGTCCCCCCAGTATACGGCCAGAACCATGGACCCGGTACTTGTGGTTCGGACTGTCTCCAACCAGCCATAATGTTGTGAGAGTGAAATTATGTCTAAGTCCAGCTTTGGTACATTAGAAGCAACTCTGAAACTTAACCTAAGCGTTTTTCGAAGCTACTTTTTGGCTAACTTCTTATAGGAAGGTCTAGGAGCTCTGAAAATGAACGTGCGCGTCTTTCACTCTTCCCGAGGGACTTAGAAGAATTTTGTGATATTTTTTATTAAATGGTGTATAAGGGTATATATATAAATATATTTTATGCACTGTATATGAGCTGGCGATTTCTAAGTCTGTGGTTCCGAGAGGGGGTAACCAGGCTCACTAATAAAGGTCAAGCCACTTGGCTGCCAGAATGCCCTGCTTCAGCACAGACCAGAAAGGCATTGTGATAAGCGTATCCCCGGTATAGTCAGGGGTTAATGGGAGTCGTCCCCGTCCCCCCAGTATACGGCCAGAACCATGGACCCGGTACTTGTGGTTCGGACTCTCTCCAACCAGCCATAATGTTGTGAGAGTGAAATTATGTCTAAGTCCAGCTTTGGTACATTAGAAGCAACTCTGAAACTTAACCTAAGCGTTTTTCGAAGCTACTTTTTGGCTAACTTCTTATAGGAAGGTCTAGGAGCTCTGAAAATGAACGTGCGCGTCTTTCACTCTTCCCGAGGGACTTAGAAGAATTTTGTGATATTTTTTATTAAAATGGTGTATAAGGGTATATATATAAATATATTTTATGCACTGTATATGAGCTGGCGATTTCTAAGTCTGTGGTTCCGAGAGGGGGTAACCAGGCTCACTAATAAAGGTCAAGCCACTTGGCTGCCAGAATGCCCTGCTTCAGCACAGACCAGAAAGGCATTGTGATAAGCGTATCCCCGGTATAGTCAGGGGTTAATGGGAGTCGTCCCCGTCCCCCCAGTATACGGCCAGAACCATGGACCCGGTACTTGTGGTTCGGACTGTCTCCAACCAGCCATAATGTTGTGAGAGTGAAATTATGTCTAAGTCCAGCTTTGGTACATTAGAAGCAACTCTGAAACTTAACCTAAGCGTTTTTCGAAGCTACTTTTTGGCTAACTTCTTATAGGAAGGTCTAGGAGCTCTGAAAATGAACGTGCGCGTCTTTCACTCTTCCCGAGGGACTTAGAAGAATTTTGTGATATTTTTTATTAAATGGTGTATAAGGGTATATATATAAATATATTTTATGCACTGTATATGAGCTGGCGATTTCTAAGTCTGTGGTTCCGAGAGGGGGTAACCAGGCTCACTAATAAAGGTCAAGCCACTTGGCTGCCAGAATGCCCTGCTTCAGCACAGACCAGAAAGGCATTGTGATAAGCGTATCCCCGGTATAGTCAGGGGTTAATGGGAGTCGTCCCCGTCCCCCCAGTATACGGCCAGAACCATGGACCCGGTACTTGTGGTTCGGACTCTCTCCAACCAGCCATAATGTTGTGAGAGTGAAATTATGTCTAAGTCCAGCTTTGGTACATTAGAAGCAACTCTGAAACTTAACCTAAGCGTTTTTCGAAGCTACTTTTTGGCTAACTTCTTATAGGAAGGTCTAGGAGCTCTGAAAATGAACGTGCGCGTCTTTCACTCTTCCCGAGGGACTTAGAAGAATTTTGTGATATTTTTTATTAAATGGTGTATAAGGGTATATATATAAATATATTTTATGCACTGTATATGAGCTGGCGATTTCTAAGTCTGTGGTTCCGAGAGGGGGTAACCAGGCTCACTAATAAAGGTCAAGCCACTTGGCTGCCAGAATGCCCTGCTTCAGCACAGACCAGAAAGGCATTGTGATTAGCGTATCCCCGGTATAGTCAGGGGTTAATGGGAGTCGTCCCCGTCCCCCCAGTATACGGCCAGAACCATGGACCCGGTACTTGTGGTTCGGACTGTCTCCAACCAGCCATAATGTTGTGAGAGTGAAATTATGTCTAAGTCCAGCTTTGGTACATTAGAAGCAACTCTGAAACTTAACCTAAGCGTTTTTCGAAGCTACTTTTTGGCTAACTTCTTATAGGAAGGTCTAGGAGCTCTGAAAATGAACGTGCGCGTCTTTCACTCTTCCCGAGGGACTTAGAAGAATTTTGTGATATTTTTTATTAAATGGTGTATAAGGGTATATATATAAATATATTTTATGCACTGTATATGAGCTGGCGATTTCTAAGTCTGTGGTTCCGAGAGGGGGTAACCAGGCTCACTAATAAAGGTCAAGCCACTTGGCTGCCAGAATGCCCTGCTTCAGCACAGACCAGAAAGGCATTGTGATAAGCGTATCCCCGGTATAGTCAGGGGTTAATGGGAGTCGTCCCCGTCCCCCCAGTATACGGCCAGAACCATGGACCCGGTACTTGTGGTTCGGACTGTCTCCAACCAGCCATAATGTTGTGAGAGTGAAATTATGTCTAAGTCCAGCTTTGGTACATTAGAAGCAACTCTGAAACTTAACCTAAGCGTTTTTCGAAGCTACTTTTTGGCTAACTTCTTATAGGAAGGTCTAGGAGCTCTGAAAATGAACGTGCGCGTCTTTCACTCTTCCCGAGGGACTTAGAAGAATTTTGGGATATTTTTTATTAAATGGTGTATAAGGGTATATATATAAATATATTTTATGCACTGTATATGAGCTGGCGATTTCTAAGTCTGTGGTTCCGAGAGTGGGTAACCAGGCTCACTAATAAAGGTCAAGCCACTTGGCTGCCAGAATGCCGTGCTTCAGCACAGACCAGA